>NW_019396141.1:363190-394112 GCF_000591075.1 Eurytemora carolleeae
CTTTATATATTTAGCAGGGAACCCAGGAGTACTCATCTTATAATAGGATCCATCCTACTTTATATATTTAGCAGGGAACCCAGGAGTACTCATCTTATAATAGGACCCATCCTACTTTATATATTTAGCAGGGAACCCAGGAGAACTCCCTCATATCTTTCTTCCACGTAATGCTGGTCGAGCATATCATCCAGTGCAGAATTGTTCAAGGTAGTTAGATCTTTTTATTATCAATGGTCACATATTTGTTTCTCTTATTTTTCGTTTTTTCGTTGTTGATTTATAATTTCTTTTTGGCAAACGAACTGAGCTTAAGACACAGAAACAAATTTATCTAGGATTTTCCGAGCCCTTTAATATACTTGAAGATCTCAAATAATTTTATATATTTTGATCCTCTTTAATCAGAAACAAGGCCTCTGGTTATGAAATTATAGAAACAATACAATATATTAGATATACAAGTAAACTCAGTTATTTTATGACATTTAAATGCAAGAAATTGTATCGAGCGACAATGCAATGCATGATTAGACCCATATTAAGTTTTATACGAGAATATACAAGATGATATCTGCAATAATATCTTTTGAAACACAGACCGCCATAATAATCCTACGAAGTCGTTGTCTTATATATCAATACAACGAAGACGACTTGAGATTTTAATTTTGATTAATATCAAGCTTTAAAAAGCATGGTTAAACATAGACATAGAAGTCATGAGAAGCTGTCTGTAAAAAAAGCTTCTCTATGATTACTTGTAAAACTTGTAATTTGAAAAAAGCTTGTAAACGATTAAAAAATTAAATAAAAAATGTCTTATTTGAATCGATATCGCCTATCACTGTAGTAAAAATTGTTTTTGGCTGAATTGGCTTCTTGCTTTAAGGCCGATTCTGAAGAGGCATCATAATTTTTTTTTTCGTAATGGAAGTTAAACCTATAATATTTAGTCGTTAAAAAATTTAATTTTACTTGAAATCCATCAAAAATATATTTTGTTTTCATTTATTCCAATGAAAAGACGTTTTCTTATCATTACAAATAGAAATGGCAAGAACAAAGCTATAAAAAATACAATATTGTTTAGGAAAGAAGGAGCAGGGTATCCGGGATATAGGAGTGTTGTGTACACTCCTAGAGAAGAACCCTCTTCTCCTTCAGAACCATAGATCACAGCTTCATACTCTTATAGGTGAGCTTCTTAACAACTGTGGAATAGGAAGACAGCATTTAAGCTTTCATGTGTCTACGTTGTACTGAAAACAAAAGTTCTACTATTTGCTTCAAAATCAACAAAATAAGAGAAATGGACCTGTCCACACTGCACAATTGCTACGTATTTCATGTTCATTTGACTACTTAACATTAGTCAATTAGTCTTCTTCCTACATCACAGTTATGATCAAGGGGTGTATATTAGTTGTGAGACTCATGTTTTTGCTCCCCCCCCCCTCTTTTCAGAATCATATTTTTACCCCAAATCCACAACTTAAAAAAACAGGTATCTTTTACAGGTTTCTGAAGCCTCTGCAAACTTCTAAGAATTTTTGTATTTTAGTAGAATATAATGGAGCATTTTGGTACCCTAAGAAGGTCAACTTCAAGGTCCCCCCTCACTTTTTTAAAGCTTTTCTGATTCTGATTTTTTTTTGTGTGTGTGGTTTTTCCGTTCCTTCTTCCCCCTTTTCCCTTCCCTTCCTCTATTTCCCTTCCCTCTTGCCCCTTTTACCTACCCTTTTTCCCTTCTCTTCTGCCCCTTTTCCCTTCCCCTTTTTCCTTTTTCCTTTCCCTCTTCCCATTTTTCCATTTCCTCTTCCTCCTTTTCTCTTCCCTTCCTCTATATCCCTTCCCTCTTGCCCCTTTTCCCTTCCCTTCTGCCCCTTTTTCCTTCCCTTTTTTCCTTCCCTTTTTTCCTTTTTCCATTCCCTCTTCCCCTTTTCCCTTCCCTTTTTTCCTTTTTCCATTCCCTCTTCCCCTATTCCCTTCCCATTTCATATTTCATAATTTTCAAGCTTTGACGTCAAAGTATCAATGTACTTATGGAGATCAAAGAATTCCATACAAGTTTGTATATTAGCCATATTCAATTTTTTTAATTGCTTTGATTCAATCTTTCTAAATTAGTTAGTTTCCCTGAAATCCCAACTGTGCCCGATCCGATATGATGGTGAAGTTGGAACACATTAAAAAATCATCCTCCCGACCCCTCTTTTAAAAATAATTTTTATTCTCCAGAAATTAGGTACATTATTTTAGGGTTTTATTAGCTGAAATGGGAAAATAATGCTTTTTAGGGGAAAACAAATATTTTTTGGTAAAAAGTATGAAAACTTGCTTTTTATTTTTTTCCACCAGATGTTTAAAAATCATCATCATAATAATAATCATAATAATCATAGTGTATTATCTATGTAAACTCTGATCTGAATGTCGTCTTTCTTCCAGGTTTGTATGCGATGTCCCAAAACTGTTTGAACGAAGCTGAAACTCAGTTTAACGCAGCTCTCCGAACTACTCGGGAAACTGAACTATGGACGTTTGCAAACCTTAATCTGGCAATTGTTTATCTAAGGTTTGTAATTTTGAAGAATAATTTCAAGGGACCCTCCATTCCAAAATAGCAATTCCCTGCATTTACAACAGTACCCTTAAAAGCTTTGTTTCATCAAGTTTGAATATGATATCGATGTTTATAACTTTTAAAACTGATTATTTTCAATTGTGACTTTTTTACCAAAGTGACTCGCACATTTCTACTTTGGGAAAACTTTTAGGATTTCAGAACTTAAACACATAATTCAACATATAACGATTTCGAGGGTACCATTGTGAATCGGGCATTGACATCTTTAAAATTATGCTTACAGTCTCTTTAAAGTATATGTTTTCTACTTTGCTTTGCTTCATTTAACTTTGCTTCCTCTGCTATTTCTTTGTAACTTCTAATTTAGGTGGAATAATTTTATATAATTCTACATTATTATCTACATCTTAAATATTCTATTCACTGCTATTTCTTTGTAACTTCTAATTTAAGTGGAATAATTTTATATAATTCTACATTATTTTCTACATCTTAAATATTCTATTCACTGCTATTTCTTTGTAACTTCTAATTTAAGTGGAATAATTTTATATAATTGTACATTATTATCTACAATTTAAATATTCTATTTCTCAGAGAAATGTAAACAAATCCCATTTTTGTTTTTATTCCTCCCAGTTAAAGGGACTTTCATTTTAATTTTATGTGACATTTCATTTAAAGAGGTGATGCCAAATTCACAAAAGTACCATGTAATGTGTAAAGTGGTGTAATGAGTATGATATGATAAGAATGAATAAGATATCCATGTTTTTAACTTTGATAATTGATTATTTTCCATTGTGGTTTCGCTATGCAAGTGACTTACGGGTTTCTGCCTGAGAAAGAGAAAATCATCAGAATTAACAGTTTTTTATCTAGAAACCCATAGAAAATCATCTACGATCATTGATCAAATAAAAGTCTACAGGGCAACGCTGTGAATAAGACATGTCGCTCTTTTTTAGGGTCCCTAAATAATGTCAGTGACCGTCCGTTTACGTAAATGTTCTAGATCTAACCGGTTGCAAGAGTTTCAAGAAATATTGCCTCGTATAAGTCCTGACAACCTACCTAGTTCCTCTCACTGCTTGAAGGCAGCTGCATACTTCGTCCATGGCATGAACGTAAGTAAATTTGTGTTGTGAATCAAACACACTGTATTTCCTTGGTAGTCATATCCTGCAGATCAAGCGTTAAAGATAAGCAATATCCACTCAAAAGTTTCAACCTAAGATTACCTTATTTTGCGGTTTTTGATGGACTTGCTTAATGTAAACAAATGAAAAACCTTGTATTGGTTGTATTGAAAGTAAAGGACTACTTTTGAAGAAAAAAATTGATAATGTTATTTTTAGTTCTTGTCATGCTTTATGATATGTTGGAAACAGTTTACCTCATTAAAATTTGCCCTGGATACCGAAAGAGTTTTAAAACGTTGATTATAATATTTGTGCCCAAACCTGACACTCAGGGTTGGAACTAGCGTCCCCTGAGTTTAACACAATTTTTAAGATTAGCCGACATTACAACCAAAGAGGGGGGAGATAATAATTTGATTTTGAATAACCTCTTTGTTTATCTAGGCGTACTATACGAACAATGTTAGCGAGGCTAAGAGATGTCTGAGGGAAACATTGAAGATGAGTACAGCAGAGGATCTGAACCGTTTACTAGCAACTAGTCTAGCTTTACTAGGACATGTTTTCCTATCACAAGGTTAGTTTTCCTTACATTAACTATCCTTGGTTCATGCAATCCTCACATTTACTCTCCTTGGTTCATGTAATCCTCACATTAACTCTCCTTGGTTCATACAATCCTCACATTAACTCTCCTTGGTTCAAGAAATCCTCATATTAGCTCTCCTTGGTTCATACAATCCTCAAGTTAAATCTATTTGGTTCGAGCAATCCTCACATTAACTATCCTTGGTTCATTCAATACTCATGTTAACTTTCATTGGATCATTTAATCCTCACTTTAATTCTCCTTGGTTCAAGCAATCCTAACATTAACTAGATCCTTGATTCATGCAATCCTCGTATTAACTCTCTACGGTTCATTTAATCATCATATAAACTCTCCTTGGTTCATACAATCCTTACTTTAATCCTCCTCGGTTCATTTAATCCTCACATTAACTCTCCTTGGTTCAAGCAATCCTCATAGTAACTCTCCTTGATTCATGCAATCCACTTTAACTCTCCTTGGTTCAAGCAATCCTTATATTAACTCTCCTTGGTTCATGCAATCCTCACTTTAACTCTCCGTGGTTAAAGCAATCCTCGTATTAACTCTCCTTGGTTCATACAATCCTCACATTAACTCTTCTTGGTTCATACAATCCTAAAGTTAACTATCCTTGGTTCATACAATCTTAACATTAACTATTCTTGGTTCAAGCAATCCATTCATTTACTCTCCTTGGTTTATACAATCCTCACATTAACTCTCCTTGGTTAATACTATCCAAACATATATCCTTGGTTCATACAATCCTAACATTAACTCTCCTTGGTTTAAACAAT
This sequence comes from Eurytemora carolleeae, assembly GCF_000591075.1. Lineage (NCBI taxonomy): Eukaryota > Metazoa > Arthropoda > Copepoda > Calanoida > Temoridae > Eurytemora > Eurytemora carolleeae. The sequence goes on from NW_019396141.1 coordinate 368,312, forward strand.
CCACACATTAACTATCCTTGGTTTATACAATCCTCATATTAACTCCTTGGTATACAATCCTCATATTAACTCTCCTTGGTTTATACAATCCTCATATAAACTCTCCTTGGTTTAAGATTCAATCTTTCTGGTGTTGAGGTCTTAATAGTTTTGTAACAACAATAACAATATAACACATACAGCCCTAAGCTTGGAAAAATAATTGTACTTCAGTAAAATGGAAGATGAATTATGTGTATTCTTTACAAATTTTACAATCCCTTTAAGAAATTTTATTCTTCAATTTATTTTATTTAATGAGTGAGGTTTAAATCTATGTTAAGGGTTTATATCAAGTTAATGAGAAAATGACATCCTTCTAATTGGCAGATTTAGGTCGACATTATTCCATTTAAAGTTCTCAAATTAACTAGTTCCATTTATAATTATCCCTCCTTTCTGTTTACAAGGAAAACAATTAAAATATTTAAGAAGCTAAACCNATGGGATGCGGTAAAATAATATTGGATGGATTATGATGGGATGGGAATAGATTGAATGGAATGGGTCAGTCTGTTATGGGATGAAATGGAAGGCTTGGGTCAGAGTCAAATTGGATTAAATTACTTTGGGTGGAAAGAGGCAAGATTGAATGGTATATTGCAAGATAAAATAATATGGTGATGGCATGAGATATGTGGGGATATGATATGGATATTGGATACTACAGGGTGTCCCAAAACATGGGAATTCAGTGACGAATTCGATATCGTCTTTGTTATGAATTAGCATTGTAATACCTAATTTCAATAGCCATAATACTATTATGTCTGCTAGAGTTTATTTTATGAAATGGTAGAAGACTGTAAAGACGTGTCTATAATGTCTCCGCAAGATGAACAGTGAAGACGGACAAGTTTACTCTGTTTGTATACTGCAATTTTCTTGTTTTTTTTCTAAGTACAACTGTATGCAGTCAAAACATAAACAAACAAAATGTGAACATAGCAGACGGAACTCTTACAGATTACAGCTTTCTCAGTAGGTATCACTATACTTAATCAAAGAATTGTTTTAAAAGACGATATCGAATTCGTCACTGAATTCCCATGTTTATTTGGACACCCTGTACCGTTAGAACTCTATTTTTTAAAATTTGTAGGATCTGTATCAAATCCAGAATGATCCTGTAAAGACAAGAGAGGGTCTTGAACTACTCAACAAGTATCAACAACTGCTAGCCCAAGGTAAATATGTGATTTGTTATGTATGAAATTCCAGAACTCTGTTTGATCAAATACCCAAGCATTGCCAATTATGAGTTTAAAATATGTTTAGAAGACCATTTTAACTCATACTGACTCATTTGTGTGTTTAAGGTATTATGTGAATTTAGGCAATCCTAAACCTTCCCTTTATATTCTGGCAGAATGCTTCATATTTCTTCTCACATTCCAGAGTTTTTAAGCAAAAAGTTTCCGTAATATTATCCTTTGTTTCAACTGACAAGAAAACTTTTAGCCTTTTATTCATAACAGGAGAAAACACTAAATGTTTCAGAAAGGAATTTTTATTAGAACTATCATTTATAGTTTTGGAGATTATTAAAATTTAAGAAACATTATCTCGTATTATAATCAATTTGCACATGTTCAGTCTTTTTCTAATGGTTCCATAAGATGAGAATTTTGTTGTTAAAAATTATTTAAAGAAAAGTTGAGGGATGAATGAAACATGAACCTATATTTTTCACTTTTTATATTTGTTTGTTTTTCTTTCAAATATCACCCATCTCACATGTTATGGAAATGTTCTCTTCAATTCCATTCAAATAAATAGAATTCAATTCAATTCAATTCAATTCAATTCAATTCAATTCAATTCAATTCAATTCAATTCAATTCAATTCAATTCAATTCAATTCAATTCTAGCAAATGTACTGTTCAGTTCATGATCCTTTCTTTATTCATAGTCCAAGTTTAACACTAATGTTGAAAATTCCGCGAAAAAACCCATCAAATAAAACTCTGTTTTTAAGAAGGTGTGGGGGGGGGAATTTCTATAAAATATGCACCCGTGAAATTTCCCCCAGGGTGTTACTGTTGTTGAGTTTCAATTTTCTAGACAAACATTTTCTTCTCCTTCGTGCATAGTTAGAGGATATTTATATAGTTAATATTCTGTTCAGAACCTAACACCAGACCATAAACAGATATAATCAACGGAAAATATTATTTTCACAAGGAAAATTGTAAATATGGAAGAATATCCACGTTAGGACATTTCATTGAAACACATTTCATAGATAGGACATTTCATAGATGGGACGTTTCATAGATGGGACGTTTCATAGATAGGACATTTCATAGATAGGAAATTTCACAGATAGGACATTTCATAGACAGAACATTTCATAGATAGGACATTTCATAGATGGGACATTTCATAGATAGGACATTTCATAGATAGAACATTTCATAGACAGAACATTTCATAGATAGAACATTTCATAGATAGAACATTTCATAGATAGGACATTTCATAGATAGGACATATCATAGATAGGACATTTCATAGATAGGACATTTCATAGATAGGAAATTTCATAGATAGAACATTTCATAGACAGAACATTTCATAGATAGGACATTTCATAGATAGAACATTTCATAGTTAAAACAATTCATAGATAGGACATTTCATAGATAGAGCATTTCATAGACAGAACATTTCATAGATAGTACATTTCATAGATAGTACATTTCATAGATAGAGGAAATTTGTTTTTTTTGTTTTGCAGATTCACTCGGCGCATTTTCATTCAACAAAAGCGCTGTTAGCGAAAAAATGTTTAAATGGACAGAAAAGTTTTCATAGAAGAAAAAGTTTAATTTTAAGTTTTTAAAATTTAAATATAATGCTCTTCATATGTAATGATTTTTTAATTGTTTCCTTGTAGCAATGTAAATGTGGAGTACTGTATTTACATTTTCCCTTGTCTTTGAAAAATTTCTCTGAAATGTCCGTCTATGAAATGTCTTCCAATGAAATGTTCTATCTTTGAAATGTCCTAACTATGAAATGTTCTATCTATAAAATGACTTCCTATGAAATGTCCTATCTATGAAATGTCCTAACTATGAAATGTCTTCCTATGAAATGTCCTATCTATGAAATGTTCTATCTATGAAATGTCCTGTCTATGAAATGTCTTATTTATAAAGTGTCTTTCCATGAAATGTCTTTCAGGATATGATTCTTTGACTGAAGTTTGCTTGGTAATAATAAAAATAATAATGAAATGTCCCAACGCGAGAATGTCTGCCTTAAAGAAATATTAAAGTGTAAAGCCTTCCTAATATTTCAGTAATTAGGTTTTTTTATTATAAAACTTAATTAAATATATCAATTAACTGACTCTAGCTCCAAATCTATTTTTTCGCAAAAAATAAGAGTCCTCATGAATATGAAGATGAAAGGAATCCTAAGCACTAGTTTTAAAGTTTTCTTTAAATAATCTTATATCAGGGGCGGATGCCCGGGTAAGCTATGGAGCAATGTCTCACCCCTGGAAAGTTGCTACCCCCTAAAGCTTCTGCAAATGGACATAAAATACCAATTTTTGCTCACCCCTAGTAAATTCCTGTATCCGCTCTATAAATCATACTGTTACTAAGCACTAAGAAACTGAAAGACAGGTTAAGAAAGTTGATGAAAGAAAATGATTTGTCTATTCAAACTTATCTTTTCACACTTTAAATAGAATCATGAATTTAGAGTGTATCCTTTTATTAAAAATTAATTAATGGAACAAAGCATTATTTATTAATATTTAATAAAAACTTGACACAGAAAGAACTTTTTTCGTAAACGAAGATTTAAAGTATTTGACAGGAGAGCAAGTGATGTTTCATTTCTTTTAAAAAATTCTTTATTATCCTTCAAAACTCGATATTTAGGGCTATGCATGAATCAATTTCTCCACCTCTTTTGTTTGACCTAGTTTTTGCTCTGAATAGTAAAATATCCGTTTTTTGTCACAAATTTTATCAATTTTCCTTGTATTTAGATGATGTGGCTGCCGGAGCACAACCAGAGCACCAACTTATCTACTGGACTGATGGAGCGTTTCCACCAATCAGGAGGGTTTAAAGATTGTACCAACCAACCAGGAGGGTTTCTATAGTTCAATAAAAATTACCAACAATCAGAAGAGCTTAGAAAATGTTCCAATTCCGGCCAATTTTGAACAGAAGTTGTTGCAATCTATCAAGCACCTCGAAATCTCCCCCTCATATAAGCCATCTTTGTTTAATGTTAAGTACCTGAGCCTTTTTTTTGCCAAATATGGCGTCAAAAGACAGCAGCATTTTAGTTTATATTCATGAATGAAGTGTTAGAGAGGAAATAAGTCTTTGCCACAAATCCCTGATGGTATATATAAACCTATTATATTATCATTTGATCTAACAGCATTCATAAAGTTTGAAATATCTACGACATCGGGTTGCTAAGATATATGGATTAGAAAATTTAAATTGTTTGGCATAGACTGAATTCCTCTGCATGCTAAGAATCTCAAGTATCAGTCGCTATTTATATCAATTGTAAATATTCCCAAATTACAAAGTTATCATAAAAAAATGTGTAAATGTTTCTTAAACTGCCCTGAAATGTAAATGTGTGTGAAGATATGGGGTTGGAAGAATGGATGAGTAATAGTTATCCATTTGTTTAAATCTAACCCTAACCACAATCCTCTACATCTCATTCTACTTTAAACATTTTCATAATATTATTGTTATTTCATAACGTTGATAATAATTTAAATTATTTGTATTTAGTAAACAACCTCAAAATCCAATCCTTAACAGTTTTGTATTGCTTCCTGAAAAAAATGCCTCTCAAGAATAAATATGTAACTAAAAATTGCTCATTTTGTAATTGTAAATATTTTTAATTCTCTTGTTTTCTTAACTTTTATATGTTGTAGAGTCACAATGTCGCCAGAAAGTGCGGTAGATCAAGATGTTTCGACCGAATTATCAACTCTTGGTTTGACCGATACCGAAAATTATTCTAAAGCTTTGACTGGTATAGATAATGCTACTGCTGGAATAGGTTCTGCTGAAACTGTGACTGAAGTAGACAAAGATACAGCTGGAATAGATTCCGAATTGTCGGATCTAGCGCTGGATCTAATTCTTCTCTCCCAAGAGCTGGTTAATACTAAACTAAAGCTGGAACATTTGACCAAGGTAAGATAGAATACATTATCTATGAATGCAAAATAATGCATTAAACAACGATAAAAGGCAATTTCCGCAATGCTTAAATTAAAGAAATGTAATTATCTTTCGATCTATTTGAAATCTGTTGCACTTGTAAAAATAAAGGCCCCAATAGTTTTAAAATCCTTAGGTTAAAATCAAGTTTGTTTTCTTTAAATATCTCAATAACTAGGAAAATTGCTATTCCTAACAAACGCCCGAGCCTTTCCAAGATTTCTTGATAAAAATCTTAAAATAAAATCTCGTTTCTCTCCGATCTGTGATTGTAAAAAATAAAAGAAAATATTATGCAAATGTTAAGGATACTATAGATGGGCTACTGCTTAAAAAATCGAATTAGTCCCGTTTTAGGTAAAAATTGACGATTATAAATGGAAGATCATACCCGGAAGACATTTTTGGGGGAGGTTCGGAAGCCCTCTGGGGACGCGCACTGCCGAAAATAGGTAGAATGAGGTTTGGAAGTTGTGTGTGTGAGGTTGCCTTCCCTCCCTCGTTGGAATAAAGCTTTTAATTAGCATATTTTAGTCTGGTTGGATGGAGATGGCGAAAGCAAGATATATCCTTGGTCCTGCATCTGTCAGGAATATTAACCTCATTTTTTCACAAATTAGTTCTGCAACTTTCCCGGATCTTCTTTCTACAGTTTTTACGGATTATTTGTAAAATTTTCCAAGAGTTGTTTTTAAAACTTCCCAAGAATTTTCCAGGATTTTATTTCTGAAATTTTTATGGATTTCATAAAATTTTATTGAATTGTCTGAATTGGACCAATTGAATTTATTCTTGATAAAATGTTTATGTATGTCAGTGCAATTCAATTACCCTCAGCTGAGCAGGAGAAACCGGTTCTAGCATCAAAACAAATATTCCGAAGTGAATGCCTTAGGTAAGATGGCCATTGGCCCTTTGTTCCATATGTACATAGTACATTGAAGGGACCTTAAGCGTAATTTCAAGTGACCCTCTGTACAAGGATGGCAATGCCGATTTACAACGGTACCCTTGAAACCTTGATCTGGCAAAATGTGTAAAATAACGTCGTTTTTATGACTCGAAAAGTGTGTTATTCTGACAATTTCTCCATTGGTTTTTATGGACAAGAAATGCGGATGTCCCTTTCGCAGAGGAACCATAAAGAAAACTAAACAGTTTAAAAAACCATGAATATCCAATTCATACCTAGTCCTAATCATATAAAGATTTTAATGATGCCATGCTGTAAAATGGTAATCTCCATCTTTGCATAGAGGGTCCCCTGGAATTACGAATACAGTCCCTTTAAACGCTACCTGCATATATATCTATATAAATATATATATGTATAATTTTAAACTAATCATAAACTCACAAAATTCAACAAATGAGGAGCATGGGTGGGCAGTATAACTGTTCCTTGGATTGAAATGTTATCTTTATTTGAAATTATGCATAAAGATATTTAGAACCAGTTTAATCAGACTTTAAGTAGTTTCAGAGATAAAAGCCACATTTTATATAAAAGAAAAACATTTTAGTTACAGTTCTATTTACAACTTTTATGTCATGTTTTTTTGATCATGTTACCACAATTGGTGTTTTTTTGTGTATTTACAATATTTTCCATTCTAAAATGCATTGCCTAGAAAAGCTAAATTTCGGAAATTTTGCACAAAAAAATTAAATATACTTAGGAAAATCAACTTTTAAATAAATGATTTAATGACATAGTTTCAGTTTACTTTTATCAAACTAAAAAATTAACTTTAAATAAATTATTTAAACAGCTGTAACTTGCTTTTTTCAAATTAAATGCATTTCTGGAATTTCTCTTTGTTAAATATCTCCCAAGCCCATCAACTTAATCAGATGGGAATTGGATAGAGGAGGAGGGAAGTTTTGCATCATATAATTTATTCAGAATTTAAACTATTTTTTGCAGAATTTAAACTATTCTTTTTCTCATCAAGTTGAGTTAGTGCAAATCATTTAAATTTTATGTTGTTTTTTTAAATAAATTGAAATTGAATCTTTATTCCTAAGACTCAAGAATTTGCGAAAGGGACTTGTCCAAGTTTTATTGTAAACAGTTACTTAAGGGTTGTTTTCCTAGTAAGAGCAGGAAAACGTCACAGTAAACTGTGAACAACCCTTACCCATTACTGGTACAACTATGTGACCTCGTATCTCCTCTAGTATTGATTGTATGCACAAGTAGGAGAAATACATATCAGACATTCTAAACATTTTCTTCTTTTCAATAAAGCGGTTCTATCTAAAAACATGGGAGACTTCAATCTAACGTGAAATTTACTATAGTTTGACGTGCTCTGCAACCACTTTACTTAAACTCTTAATCTGTAACAGGGAGTGAGGAATAGAAGGGAGATACAACTGACGCGGTTCGCCCTACCATATGATTTTACATGCTTTGCAGACAGTACTTCATTTGTATAAGAAATATTCAGAATGGGTTATTGTATACGCAGTAAATGTACATCAGACAAATATTTCTTATTCAAATGGAGTACCGTCTGCAAAGCATGTATAATCATATGGTAGGGCGAACCGCGTCAGTTATATATCCCTTCTATTCCTTACTCCCTGATCTGTAAGGGAGTGTCGACTAAATTTCAATTGACCCCTGTTTGCATGCCAGATTCCCAACAGTACACTTTAATCCTGCATCCGAGTAAATTATTGTTATTTTATTTTCTTAAAATTGATTATTTCATAATGCGTTTCTATATAAAGTGACATTCGTATTTATTAAATATACAAGAAGGAAAGAATTGATCACGTTTAAATACAGAAAAACAGCTTGATGTTCCACATTCTAAAGTATTGGAGTGGGTCACTTAAGATTATGCTAACAGTCTCTTTTAGAATTTACATCTATATATTTATCCAGGGGTGACGGAAATGTCCGTTACAACTATTTCTCCCTCGCTGATCCTTCTACTTCCGGTGTAGAAGTACCCGAGGGTGTTAGACTCCGGAAATGCGAGGAGAAACCCGGAAGTGGAATTGAAGAAATTGTTCCTGAGAAAAGTTTGTGTGTAGATCCAATCCGTTGGTTCGGATTCATGCCACCAGATCCTCTCAAGAAATCTCAGGTCAGACATTTTTATTATTATTATTATTATTATCATTACTTCTTATCCTTACTTCTTCTCCTTACTTCTTCTCCTTACTTCTTCTCCTTACTTCTTCTCCTTACTTCTTAACCTTACTTCTTATCCTTACTTCTTATCCTTACTTCTTATCCTTACTTCTTATCCTTACTTCTTATCCTTACTTCTTATCCTTACTTCTTATCCTTACTTCTTCTCCTTACTTCTTATTCTTACTCTTTATTCTTACTTCTTATTCTTGCTTCTTATTCTTACTTCTTATTCTTGCTTCTTAATCTTACTTCTTATTCTTACTTTTATTATTATTTTTTTTATTATTACTTTGCTTACAGAAGTGCCTGGCGTTGTCCATGGAATTTTAAATAAATTTCAAAAATTTTAAAATTTCGAATTTTAAAGAAGAAAAAAATCGATTATTTTTAGCCTATGTTACCCACGGGGTACCAACTGGTTTCCTCATAATATTTCAGCCAATTTGGTCCAGCCGTTTGGCCAGCTATTGCTGACAAATATATATATAAAAAAAATATAAAAAAATCAAGAATAAAAAAGTTTGAAAAAAAGTGTTGAAAAAACACGATTTTTTTAGCCTGTAACAGCGGCTCACGTACAAAAGGTAGAATTACAAAAGGTAGAATGACAAAAGGTAGAACAATCAAAAGGAAGAACGATCAAAAGGTAGAATAAACAAAAGGTAGAATTACAAAAGGTAGAACGTTCAAAATGTAGAATTTTTTTATTCTTGAGAAGGAAGAAAATGTTCTAATTTTTACAAGAAAATCCGCGATTTTTTTTTTTTTTAATTCACAAAACTGCATTTCTCGGTTGAATTCAGCATGGAGAGGTTGGTCAACTATGGGGTGAATCAAAAGAAGAAAAGAACATTGATTGACGACAGAGTGTCCACAACAAATTTCAGTCCATTCGGTCCAGCTGTTTGGCCGGCTATAAAAAACATATATATATGTATGAATGTCTTTTTTTATTATATAGATTACTTTATTATTATCATTATTATCATTATCATTATCATTATCATTATTATTATCATTATCAAGGTTATCATGACTATCATTATCATTATCATTATTATTATCATTATCATTATCAAGGTTATCAATCATGACTATCATTATTATCATGACTATCAATAAATTTGTTATTATTATTTAGAAATGGTTTAGTATGAGTGTAGAGAGTATCCTTGAGATTTCGAATATCCAGAATGAGATGAGAGGTGTTCAAGATAGAATTAAATATCTCAGGAATCAATTATAATTAAATTCTTGACAAATATTATTAACTTTTCTATTTTTATAATGTTAGAATCTTTTTTTTGTCTGTCTGTTTGTTTGTTCGATTATAATTGCAAAAAAAATTTTATTGGGGAATTTGGGAGACCCACGGGAATGTTCTTAGCTTGGTTTTGAGATTCTAATTTGAGTGTGTCGAATTAAAAAGCTAAAAAGTTTCACAGTTAAATCGGACAAGTGTGGGTAAACGGTGGAGTACATTTTAATAAGATGGGCAGCGCTAGGTTCCCAAGCTAGTTAGAACATAATTTAACTATTTGTTCACCATTCAACTTAAATTTTTACGTTTTTATTAAAACAAGTTCAAGAAATGTCCATTAGTGATCATTATGTAACCTGGCCATTTTTTATTAGACGTTTCGTTGATAGTTTTATAATCTACTATTGTCATTTCTAGATTTTGATATTTCACATTTAAGAATTATCTTTATAAACAAATATTTTTTCTATTTTTCTGCATTTTTTGTTCACTAATAAATGATAAAAGTTTTGTATTTTACAAAGAAGCAGAATTTGTTGAGCAAAATTTAAAAAATATTATAAAGTGGGTTCATATAATTGTATAAAGGAGGCAGAGAGGAAAGGAGATAAAATCCTTGGATTAAGTTTTTATTATTGCGAAAAAGAGCTTTTGATCCATTGTGATTTGATGTTTGTGATTTAGATTCATTTTATTTTTATACTTTACAACTGCTTCGTGTTTCGTGTCTAAAATCTATTGTTTGTGTTATCTAGAATAAACCAGCAGATTACCCGCCAATAGTAGCAATTTAGGATTTACGGCATTTTTGAACAAGAAGGTTTTTTGTGTACTACTATTTGAATATTCATTACAGTCTAGATGATAACCCCTATTTTTTCTAAGTTAATTTTAGTTTTTATTTTAAATCTAAAAAAATATAATTGAAGCATGTAAAATCCTGTCCTGGCAATCTTGTGCGTCCACCAAGTCCAACAGCTGATTGGATCAATATTTTGTGGTCACAAATTAACAATTCTTGATAAACTACTTTTTTACCTTTTTCAGCCACCTGGGGAGTTTTTCGGTTTGTTTTTAACTTTTACAAAAAGATTTGATGAGCTGTGATCTAAAATATTGATTTTGACATCATATACAGCAACTTTTCTTCTACATTCAGCGCTTTTATTTGATATAAAAATACCGAATTTTTTATTTTATTCGTGATTTTATTATTAATGGTTTAAATAATAGATATAGAATGCTGCCGTATGTTGAAATTATTTGTATTATTATGTACGGTTAAAATTTCAGGTTTATTTGTTTTTATTCGACTACTTAGAATTCAATAAAAGATGATGAAAGCTTTTTAATTTTCAGATTTAAAATGACCGGGAGAAGACTTGTTTGTGCAGCTTTTAGAGTTCTTAATAAAGGCACAAATTAATTGTTTTTTATTCGATTTAAACCTTTTGTCTACTTTTACTTTGATCTCGTCAAGCAACAGTACTTCTAAAATTAGATTAAAGGGAGTGTCTTCCCAAACCTTACAATGCAAAAAAAGCACTCAGATAAATTGATATTCTACTTGGCAGCTTGCATTTATACAAACTTTATAAAAACACCTTTTTAACCGTTTGAGCTCTTGGGCCCACTCCTTTAAAAAACCGAAGAAATCCAGTTCTGATGTAAATTTAACGATGGTGGGTTTTGTCAAAAAGAGAAATGTCTGCCTATTTTAAAATTATGAATTCTGAACAACTAGCAAGCTAATTTTAACGCTATAAGATGATGCTACGGAAAATTATAATTTACACATTTTGCCATGCTATTTAACGCGTTTTTCCATCTATATTCGAATAGAGCGTTTGAACCATGAAATCAGACATACTGCGTAAAAATTGAAACTTGTCTGGCATACTTAAAGGGGTAATGTTACATCGTCAATACGCATCATCCCCCCCTACTGAACTTCTGACCTACTGCAATATCGGACCTGCGCCAGCTGTTTATTTTTGTATTATTTGAGGGTTAGGTAAGGTTAATACCATTTCTGGGCGAAGCGCTGCGGCTAGGGTACGGGAGCTGCGGACACAAGTCCATATAGCGCACTAGTAGGTCTGGTGTGTAGTATAGCGATTTGGCGTAGGTCAGAAGTGGAGTAAAGTGGATTGACCCAGGTCGAAATATCACTTAAAGGAAGTCAGTACCTTAACAGAGGTTCTTAAGACGTCGCCGACAAGAAACTTCTGCATGATTTTTTATTAACAGCTTTCTTAATCATTATTTTGTAACAATATGCCTTGTGTAGAACGGTTTTGGTTTTGCAATCAATCGTCTTTCCTTTCTGCGAATATTTCTCTGAATCGCTCAATTCCGCCATTTGTTCCACAGAGGACCTTTAATAGCTCGGCACTTTTTTACAGCAGAAAACAGCAGGTAATACTTGCAGGAGAGTATTAAGGAATTTGTTCAAGAATATTTTTGGGGGGCCGGGTGCCTAAAAACCTTCTAGAAACCATAGCCCTTCTGAATACGCCTCAAATAACTTGTGGTCAGTTAATTTATTTTTATTTACAAAAATTTTTTTGAGAACAGAAATTTTAACAGCATTTACGATAGACTAGCTGAAGGGCCCGGCACGGCGTTGCCCGTGGAATAAAATAAAAAAATTTTAAAAAATTTAAATTTTGAAAATAGAAAAAAAAATAGAAAAATAAAAAATCGATTTTTTAGCCAATAACACATCCGGCTAGCCATGAGTGTCCACAAAAAATTCTGCCCATTCGGTCCAGCCGTTTAGCCGGCTATAGACAACATATAAATTTCTTGTCTTATTATATAGATTTAGATGAGTTCAGCATTTTTTTAATAGACTTATCGCTTACAGTAGAAAATGTAAAGTTAGATTGAGAAATATCGGATGGTGGAGAAGGGGAGGGGAGTCCCAACCTTAATTTTTGGTTCAAATCTTCAAATTTTATGGCTGCATGTCTATTTTGAGTTCAAATTTCCTAACATAAAATAATATTGTACACTTATTTCCTCTATTGACCTTAATGACCTTTTTTGACCCCTGCTACTGTATTCCCTGGGTTCAACGCTTTCGTTTAATATGCATAAAGTCATAGTTAAAACATTTTCTATTTGTCGAGGTCATTAGGGATCATTACAGGTCATTAGAAGTCATTAGAAGTCATTCGTGTCCATTTTTTTTATTTTAGGAATTTTGACTCAAATTAGGGATGCAGCCAAAAAATTGGAAGATTTTAACCAAAAATTAAGGCAGGGAGCCCCCCCCCCCTTCCCTCAATCGTCAAATAGGATATCTCCACCAGTCCCTTTGGGGCCGAGCGTCGCGGCAAGGGCAAGTTTAATGGGTTGGGCTGAGTACTACTGCTAAACCCGACTGGGGAAGTATCATAAATATTTAAAAAAAATAATATGGGGGAGGAGGCAGGATTCGTGAACTAGGAAACATGTCCTCTCAAGGCCTTATGTTAAGGTAGACAGTTCTGATCTTACACCTGACACTATGGTCGTTTTCGTAGATTCTAAACAAAAACAAACAACAATGGAATACAAGGAGCTTTTAGAAAAGGTAATTATTAAACCCCGATTTCACCATTTTTAAAACTTAGTACACAACTTTTTGAAAAATTATTTTTTCTTATATTTTTTTCCTTTAATAATTTTTTTTTGGTTTTACGTTTCTCAAAGATTTTTCTTCTTGTTTTTACTTTTCAGGATCCCAAATGTAAAAAAATTTATAGAACCCTTTGAAAAAATTCAATTTTTTTCATGTTCTTGTCTCTCAAAATTCAAATCCACTTTAGCTTTTAAAAATCTGTTCAAATGATTTCCAAAACCTTATCTTTTTTTTTCAAAGGGCACTGTTTTGAAAAATTTATTTTTGTTAAAAATTCATAATTTTTGTTTTGAAAACTTTCGAACCAAGCTTTCCGAGAAATTGAATCGATGTACCTGACTAACGGCGCACATAATTTATATTTAGACTTTTTTTAAAGATTATTCCAGAAACAAATCAAATATTTTAAAATTTGCAGACTAAAAATATTTTTTTGTTGTAAATTTTAAGATTAATATTCAATATTTCAAACAATGATTTTGTAGATATTTTACGTTAAATAAATATTAAATATATTGCTTTATTCAATGCAAATTAATATTTAATAATTAATTATTTTTAATTTAATAAGAATACAAAGGAACTGTACTGTGCATTAATTAGCCTCAAATTATAATTTTCTAATCATATATTTGCAACCTAATGTATGTTGTAACCTTTGATAAATACCGCCTTTTAGATAAAATTATCAACAAATATTTTCTCTTAACAATGGGACAATTACGTAAAATTACCACTCGCTGTGCAAAGTTTTCATATGAAAATTAGCGCATCTCATCTCCATGAAGGAACAACTACTTTTTCAGAAAATGGAGAAAATTGGTCTCGGGAACCCTTGGTAAAGTAAAATTCCCTTAACTTCCCTGTAAAGTAGTTGTAAATAATTAGTAAAGATATAAACCACGAGATTACAATAATAGAGGGTTTAGAAAATTAATTTGGGAGTGTTTCATTTTTTTATTTAGGTTGGTGAGAGACATCTAGTGAGAATAGTTCGAACTAAGAAGAAGGAAGATATTCCTCATTTTAAAATCATGTCTGATGTTGATTTAGAGGTTAACGAACAGTGAGGGACCCAATTTAATGAATTTAAGTCATTTCGCTGAACTACCAACCGTCGATTCAAATACTTATCTATAGTCCTGCAGTGTAGTTCGGACAAATACAGAATCACCCATACCATGTCCTAGAGGTGTAAAATGCCATATTCACAAAAATCCTATTTTATTTCTAGATATTTTTTTTTTTAATTTTTAAATTTCTTTTCCTATTTCAGTATTTATAGAGTTTCCTTCATATTTCTTGTTTCCTTTCCTATTTTTATATTTCTTTTCTCATTTCTAGATTTCTTTCCTATTTCTTGATTTCCTTTCATATTTCTAGATTTCCTTTTATATTTCTAGATTTCCTTTTCTATTTCCAGATTTCCTTTTTTCTATTTCTAGATTTCCTCTCCCATTTCTAGATTTTCTTTCATATTTCTAAATTTATATTTCTTGATTTCCTTCTCTATTTCTATTTCTAGTGTAAGTCTTCTACCTAGGGTGACACGGTCCGGTCAACCCATGGATGCGTTTCGGCGGCTAGGAGCGCCGACCCCTATTTCATTGAATGATGGGTTGTCCTTTAATAATAATAATAATTTCTAGATTTCTTTCATATTTCTAGATTTCCTTTTCTATTGCTAGTTTTCTTTTCATATTTCTAGATTTTCTCTTAGATTTCTATATTTCCTTGCATATTTCTGGGCTTACTTGTATGACTTCATACAACTGGCAATTATTACATTATGAAACCTTTTAAAATCATAAAATTGTGTTATTTAAATATGATTTATGATAAAATGAACTATAACAGATTTTGACAAGGTTATTATATTGAGTTCAAAAGAGGGAAAGTGGGACATAACTTTCAAACTTTCTAACATTTTTAACTTGCCGAGAATTTCCATTTGTCACTGCTGAAAAATATTTAAAGTTTTGTTCTAAAAAGTAAAATAGATTAATTATAAGAATTGTGTCAAAACATTTTAATGAAAATAACAAAACTTTAACATTTTGATTTCTAGAGGTATTTAAAGATTTAAAATTATTGTTTTCCAGAATGATGAAAGCATTTATATCACGGAAATGGGAAAAAAATTAAATAAATTTTTGTTGAAATAAAATCAACATTCATCTTTTATATTACTTCTTCTCCCTCCAAACATCTTAAAGAGTAACTTCCCCTTCTTCCCAGAAAATGGGGAATTCTATGAAATTTTTACCATTGTATTTATTTTTCAGATAGCCCTCAGAAAACAGAAGAATGAGACTGCTTACCTTGGAAGTAAGGTGGATAGACTATTGATTCATGTTTTTTATTGAACAAAACTAAAGGTTGTTTAGGAAGAAATTAATTGTTGAAATAAATCTCGTGAACCTTTAAATCCTTTGTTGAAAAAAAACATTTTTCATTTTATTCTAAATCATTGATTGATAAAAAAATCTTTTTAAATGTCTATTCATCATCGGGCCCCAGGGAATAGATTTTGATGTGTATTGAGGAATGATTTTCTAGAAAATATAACATTGAAAGTTTTCAGGAGATATTAGAAACTGAAGAGGGACGGATTAAGCAGAAAGCATTAGAACTATCTGCTAAAATTTCAGAACATGATTTAAGGTATTTTGTACTTTCATCAAGAAAGTGAGGAGTAGATATCAGATGAATTTGCATTTTTCAATATTTGTTATATGGAATGTCTGACTCTGCAACTGTTAATCTTAGAACTCATTTCCTCAATACTCTTGCAGGTTGAAAAAAAGTCACTGCACAAATGGGGGTTTGAAAATTCTGAGGATATTCATTGTGTCAAAATTCCGCCCTAATAATTGCAAATGGGATAAGAAAGTTTAGAAAAGGAGTGGATATTTTCGACAAAAAAAATCTTGATTCTTGTAAGTTTATCTCGGACACAGTGCTTCAGAATACGGCCTTGTCTACAGCAATCTTTTCCTTGCAGCCGACAGATTATAAACTGGTATAATAGTGCATGGTGCAAAACCTATCAGGATTCTACTTTATATGTTTCCATTTTCCTTATTTCTAGCAAGAGGAAAGGGGTAGAGGAGAGAACCCACCCCCACTCCATCTCTGCACTATTATTTTCTTTGTTTTCAAGTAGGGTGTACTGCCATGTTATTCCACACAGGGTTCTGTTCAGGCACAAGAAACTGGAGAAAGTTGTATAAGAACTTGACTGTTCTTAGCTACCTTGATGCTTACACACATTGAACCAGATTCAATCGAAAGATTTAACGTCTTTCCGAAGAGTACGGATACTTAATAACAGCTAACCAGGCTTGTTATTAAGGAGTTTATTTAAAGCTGCCAGAAGCAAAATCTCGATCCAGCTAGGTAAAAAAACTCCATTCTCCAGTTTAATGCAGGCTTTCAATGTTTCTTGTAGTTCCGTTTATTTCCTTTCCATTTTGTGTGCTTGGGTGTGCAGGGGTGTATACCCCCTGTACACCCCTGGCTAAAGTTTTTCTAGTTTGCCATTTTCTCTCTCTCACCCTGTATCTCTGAGTACTCTAGGGAGCGCCAAGCCAGAGCCAGTTGTTACTCCTCTGAAAGCTAGATGTATATTGATATCAAATTAATTTTTTATATAATCCATCTTATTTATCAAGTTTTGTATTGTTTAAGCTTAATTTTGTAAATTATCTTATTTATCTAATATATCTTAAAAATTTAATCCATCTTATTTATTTATTTTATCAATTATCTAATTATCAGATTTATCTTATCCGTCTTAATTGTCGAATTTTTCTTAGTTCTATAATCTTATGTTTCTAAATTTATCTAACATATCTTGTATATTTAGTAAATCTTTATCTTATCTATCATACATATATTATATATCTAATCTATCTCATTAATCTTATTTATATAATTTATCTCAATTATTACATCTTTCTTATTTTTCCAATATATTTTACTCATATAATCACTTTTATTTATTTTATTTATCAAAGATATTTTATTTATATAATCTATTTTATTTATCTCATCTATCTTATTCATCTAATCTATTTATTTCTCTAGGTTTAGATTGACTCAGATCAAGAAATGGTTGATAAAAGGAGATTTTGTCAAAGTTCAAATAAAAGTTGGAAAAGGAAATATTCTTCATAAAATTTTAAATATTGCCCCCCCCCCCCCTCTACTGCACAATTCCGCACCTGGCAATTCACAATATAAAATTATCGATTAGAAAAATAGTAAAACTAGAATATCTTTCTTCAGACAAAATTGCAAGTGTACCATTGTGAATCGGGCATGCCCTGTCTTAGATTAAGGGTCAATTAAAGTTACGTCGACTGTTTCTTTAACTAAAAGTTAAACATCTATTTTTGTTCAATTTCTGGAAGAAAGGCCTTTTCTCTGCTCTCTACAAAAGTAGTTGAACCACTTCTTCACAACTATGCAGATTTTAAACAGAATGGTTTTCATCGGAATTGACCAATGTTTCCTGTAATTGGTTAGTGCAGTGCTTCCTGTACTATCTCAGTGCAGTGCTTCCTGTAATATCGCAGTGCTTCCTGTAATATCTCAGTGCAGTGCTTCCTGTAATTGGTCAGTGCAGTGCTTCCTGTAATTGGTCAGTGCAGTGCTTCCTGTAATATCTCAGTGCAGTGCTTCCTGTAATTGGTAAGTGCAGTGCTACCTGTAATTGGTCAGTGCAGTGCTTCCTGTAATTAGTCATTGCAGTGGTTTCTGTAATTGGTCAGTGCAGTGCTTCCTGCAATTGGTCAGTGCAGTGGTTTCTGTAATTGGTTAGTACAGTGGTTTCTGTAATTGGTTAGTGCAGTGGTTTCTGTAATTGGTTAGTACAGTGGTTCCTGTTATTGGTCACTGCATTGGTTCCTGTAATTGGTCAGTGCAGTGGTTTCTGTAATTGGTCAGTGCAATGGTTTCTGTAAGTGGTCAGTGCAGTGGTTTCTGTAATTGGTCAGTGCAGTGGTTTCTGTAATTGGTCAGTGCAATGGTTTCTGTAATTGGTCAGTGCAATGGTTTCTGTAATTGGTCAGTGCAGTGGTTCTTGTAATTGGTCAGTTCAGTGTTTCCTGTAATTTTTTAGTGCAGTACTTCCTGTAATTTTTCAGTGCAGTGCTTCCTGTATTTGGTCAGTGCAGTGCTTACTGTAATTGGTTAGTTCTCAATTATTAAGGTTGTCTATTTAAAGTAAACAAAAGTTATAAATTCTGGTTAATAAAGAAAGAAAGATTGGTTATTCTAGTACAGTGCAATTAAATGGTTCCGCAATATTATTCCATCCCCCCCCCCAAAATCTTCACCGATAATTTACTGTGGCAGAACCCCCTAATTAATCAAAGCTGGAGCANCAACCTGGCATTAAAATGTGTTTTTGTTTCTTTCTTCTTTGTTAAAGATGACAGAGTTGTTTACTTCTATATCTATCCAACTGGAAATGTTTATCGTTAAGGAACAGAAATAAAAGAACAAAATCAGTATTTTTCCACATTTACTTCGTACAAAAGATTTACTTCAAAAGTACAAAGCACTTTACGCCTCTCCCTTACTTCATCCCAGTCATGATTTAACCATCCCTTACTTCATCCCATTCATGATTTAACCATCCCTTACTTCATCCCATTCATGATTTAACCATCCCTTACTTCATCCCATTCATGATTTAACCATCCCTACTTCTTCCCACTCATGATTTAACAATCCCTTACTTCTTACCATTCATGATTTAACAATCCCTACTTCTTCCCATTCATGATTTAACAATCCCTTACTTCTTACCATTCATGATTTAACCATCCCTGCTTCTTCCCATTCATGATTTGACTATCCCTACTTTCCATTCAAGATTTGACCATCCCTACTTATTCCCATTCATGATTTAAAAATCCCTTACTTCATCCCATTCATGATTTAACAATCCCTTACTTCATCCCATTCATGATTCAACCATCCTAATTTGTTTCTATTCCTGATATAAGCATCTCTGTTTCTTCCCATTTATGATTTGACTATCCCCACTTCTTCCCATTCATGATTTACTGTCCCTACTTCTTCCCATTCATGATTTGACTATCCCTACTTCTTCCCTCTCAAGATTTGATCATCTCTACTTATTCCCATTCATGAATTATTCATTCCTACTTTTCCCATTGATAATTTAACCATCCCTACTTCTTCCCATTCATGATTTATTCATTCCTAATTTTCCCATTCATTTTGTAACCATCCCTATTTGTTCCCATTCCTGATTTGACTATCCCCACTTGTTCCCATTTATGATTAAACCATCCCTAATTGTTCCCGTCGTTGATTTAACCATCCCTACTTGTTTCCATTTTTGATTTAACCATCCCTACTTGTTCCCATTTTTGATTTAACAATCCCTACTTGTTCCCATTTATGATCTGTCCATCCCTAATGCTTCCCTTTCATGATTTGATCATCCCTACTTATTCCCATTCCCATTCATGATTTATTCTTTCCTATTTTTCTCGTTCATTATTCAACCATCCGTACTTCTTCCCATTCATGATCTAACCATCCCTACTTGTTCGAATGGCATTCATGATTTAACCATCCCTATTTGTTCCTATTCATGCTTTAGCCCTTTCCACTTTTTACTATTCATGATTTGACCATCCCTACTTCTTCCCTTTCATAATTTAACTATCCGTACTTCTTACCATTAATGATGTAACCATCTTTCCCATTCATGATCTAACCATCCCTACTTTTCCTATTCATGATTAGACCATCCCTACCTCTTCCCATTCAAAATTTTATCACCCCTACTTCTTCCCATTCATGATTTGACCATCCCTACTTGTTCAAATGATAACGGTTCTGATAAATGATATGTAGCCTCCATCCGATAAAACCTAATGGTCCTATTTACACGTTTTTCTGGTTCTTTCTCTTCTCCTTTCAGCCTAATCTATATAAGTTTACTTTAACATAATTTGAATAGGATGATCATTTTAGGTATTATATCCAATAGTTCAAAGAAGGTTTTTTTGGGAGAATTTTTCTTGCCTGGTTCATTGGATCCATAATTTACCAGATTCTTAATTCAAAATAGATCTGGGATGTATATGTATAGCAGTAACCCGTCCATAGGCTGATGATGAAGGATTCTACGAAAGTAGAACCTAACCATTACAAAATAAAATATGAGTTATTCCGAAGTAAAATAGGATATACCCAGTAACCACAGGATTAAATAAGAGTTAAAAACTAAATACAAAATTGTTTAAAAATTGCTTTTATTTAATAATTAAATGCTGATACAATTAAAAATGTCAATTTTCGAGAATAATTTTCAAAGAAAAAGTCTATTCGTCAACGTATTTTAAGTCTTTGCCACAAACTGATTTTCTAATTCTTATATCTTTGCAACCCAATGTTGTAGACCTTAAACATTTTAAAATATGAATTCTGTACGACTAAAAAATCTTATTTTAAAATATCAAAGGTTTACACCATCAGGTTGGAAAGAAATAAGGAACAGAAAATTTGAGTTTGTGTCAAAGAACCTTTCCTCGACGAGGGAGGGGTTGCAGAGGCGCCATGATCCCCGCAAAAATGATCTCCGAACCTCACGATTTGCAGAATTACCTCCAGGCCCCGCAAAACTGGTCTCCCAGCCTCAGTGACGTCACCAAGCCTTCCGCCATTCTGTCTCCACGCCCCGCATTTTGGTCTCCGCTTGTTGTTTTTATTTTTTGTTTAAATTTATTGGCTTAACAAAACAAATATCAAAATATATCTCTTCATAGTAGACTCCNAGTGGCATCCATGTGAACACAAGTACATTGTATAATCGAGTTGCTAAGGTCTCCGTTTTTTTGTAAGAAAACTAAAATATTCTCAATCATGCAGTGTTAAAAAGGTCACTTTTAAAGAGCAAATATGAAGACTGATGATGGTTAGGAGGAAAGGTAGAGCGAGCTGAAGAACTTGAGAAGATTATTCTCCAAGAGTTCCAGGAGATACCAGAGATACTGGGAACTAGTCAAGCCAAACTAAAGTAAATACTAAATTTAATTTTGTTGAAACAGGGAGGTTAAAACCACCGATCTCATTTAGACAATTAAGACTGAGATCACGGTTAGAAGCTAAGATGGGTAGCCTGTCAAAATATCAAAATTTGAATAATAAATGGATTATTAAAAGCAGAATTTTAATAAAAGGACTTAATAGTTTTATTTGCAAATTGTAAACTCTTATCTCGATCTTAGCTTAGTAAACGTTATTGTGATATTGAGATGTGGCCATAGGGCGTCCCTAAAAGTCTGATTGATAGGGGAGGTTGAAACTTCTGTTTGTATAAATAGCGCTAAAATGTAAGTGTTACACCTTACCTTCATGGTCAAAACTTTTTACTCTCGTGGATTAAGTTCCTAATATGTAAAAAAAAACAGCTGAACTTTTTGATTGGGACCAATGTTTTGTGGCTTTTATTGGTTGGATTTAAAAACAAAACTTAATTCTTGTTGAGCTACCTAAGATACAAATCAGTGCTTAACAAAATAATCTATATTTAAATTAGAACTCTAATTTTCTAAATTCCGATGTCTTTGCAACTCAATTTTGTTGATCTTCGATATTTTAAACAAATTCTGTTCGACCCAATTTACAGGATAAAGGAATGAGTCATTGTCACAAACTCTGATTTTCCAATCCCTATATATTTCACTCCAATGTTGTAGACCTTTGAGATTACAAACTATGAATTCTGTTGAACCAAATATCTAAGATTAAAATATCAGTTTGCAGCCAGTTATGAAATTCTGAGTTTGTGGCAAAAACTCAGTTTATTTACAGGGCGAAAACATTGGAAACTGATTAGATGAATGCATAATGAAGACTGAAAGAAATTCTTCTTTAATACAAATCTATTTAGGATTAAGATAATCTGAGAGTTCAGTTCCAAGAAGATTAAATTCATCCAGAGAAATTGTTTTTAAACTTGAAACTTTTTATTTAAATTGAAATAAATTGTTTAAACTTAATTATGATATTTATATTAAATAGCGTTGGTAGAGTTGGTAGAAGTGAAAGAAAATATTTTTTATTTTATTTTGTTTGTGGTTAAATGCGAAATAGATATGGCAATACAGACAGATAATAGAAAACAGTGAAAACCAGAAAACTCTGAAATAGGAAATCGACTTTTAGAATCAAGTTATGATTTTGAAAATCCAATGAGCATTAGACATAGCGATTGTGAAGTGTAAACAGCCCAATTTGACTTAATTAGAGACTGATTTATTTAGTGTCTAGTAAAACACTTAATACAAATAGTTTTTTTCTTTAATGTCGTCTTCCTATTCAGTTGTTTTCTGCTTATCACTCTGTATGCCTTTAATACTTACAATGCAGATGATAGTAATAATAACAATAACAATTAAAATAATAATAAAGATGAAAATAATGTTAATTATTGCTGTCAAGTCAACCTTTTAATGGCAAATAAAATGCAGGGTTCCCTAAGAAACTGAAGAGACAACTCTAAGATTGTCTTTGTTTTATGTAAAAATTGCATTAATTTATTAATAATTCATGAAAAATAATCATGAAACTTCTTGCATTTCCCAAACTCTCTTATTGTGTGTGAAAGATATTTTTATATATTCTTTGCATAATAATATAATATAATAAAAAATAAATGTGTATAGATATATATTACTCCTTATTTAATCTGACCTAAATATCTTTCCAGTCTATTAATACAATTGTCTTAATCTTCTTTCATTGTCTTTAATACTTTTTTGTGGTTCCATTTTTCCCTTATTATTTTATTGCTATAAAAACACCCTCCAAAGTTAGTCTAAAGACTTTATTTTGAATTTAATCTTTTGACATTTTATTAGGTTTTAAAGTTTTTGATGTAAATTAGTTTTAAATCTCTTGTAACACACTTGGGAATTAATCGGCGGATTTGGGAATTATGGATTTGATGGTTTTAAAGGGACATTGTGGCGTATCGTTAGATATAATGTTATGCAACAAATATGAAAGAAACCATCCAAAGGGGGATATCAATATTCTAGTAGTCTTTAAGTCTCACACCCGGCCATAAAGCAACTAAGTAGTTAAACATTATATTAAAGCGAAACAAAATGAAAGAAATAAAAAAACTAAATCAATATAGATATACTGCTACCACAGTCCATCCAGAGTCACATGTTAGGGTCTCCTGTACTCAGAGATGGGTTTCTCCTTTGGCTGGATACCTCCTTTGGCTAGATATCTCCTTTGAGCTAGATACCTCCTTTTGCTAGACACCCTCTTTGACATGGCATCTCCTTTAGCAACATATTTCCTCTGGCAACATATCTCCACCAGCAACATATCTCCACCAGCAACATGTTTCCTCTGGAAACATATCTCCTTTAGCAACATATCTCCTCTAGCAACATATGTTGTTTTTCCCACAGCTCCGATCCAATCAAGCAGTTTCCATTTCTTTGGACTGACTGCTTCTAAGATTGTCCATCCTACCACTGTAGGGAGTTGGTGAATTTCTTCATCCTCTCCTGGTGAGAGCTGGCGGGCAACTGACTTGTCCTTACTCTACTCCCTGTGGTCTAAATACAGAAACCCAGTCAAGCAACTGGTATTGGGTCTATCACGCTTTGAACATGCAGTGTCAGTGGGTCCAACATTCCATGCAAGAACCCCAGTCTGTTTTTCTATACTAGGCTTATTCCATGGCAACACTCATCAGCGTTGCCAACCGGGGGAATTTTTCCCCATTTTTTGGAAATCTGGGGAATTTCTAGACCAATTGGGAATGGGGAATTGAATGAAAATTGGGGTATTTCTGGGAAATTTAAAACTTTTTGATATATTTTTTTTAATTGCACTGAAAAACAATGAAATTTACTAAAATTCTTAACAATTTTTGCCATAAATTATATTTCGACTAAGATGTATTCATGATTTAAATCGAATCTATTTCAGATCAATCATTGTCAAGGAAATTTCCCTTTTTAGATATTGAAAATGAATACTATTTAGTTGTTTTTAAAAGTTGATATCAATTTAAAACGCCTTTTACTGTGTTTTCAGTATACCATAAATATGGGGAATTTTAAGTTGATCTTGGGAATTTTTAAGACAGAAATTGGGAATAATCTTTCCTCGGAGTTGGCAACGATGGGCAACAATAAGACGGTGACCAGTTACAACTGTAAGGGTTTAGGACGACACTTCATATTGCACTCCATTCAAAGAACGGCAAGTCACACTTTTATTATAAGAATATTTCCTTCAATGTCTGTGCAGCATATAATCCGCAGGTTATGCACTTTTGTAGAGAACCTATTTGCATTAAATCTGTTTCTGCTATAAACAATATGGATTTTCATGAGCATGGAGGGCATTTTTAATTACGTATTTTTCTTTATTTGAATTTTAACTATTGCAGGTATTCTATAAGTGTCCCTGAAATATTTTCAAAGTAACAAAATCTTCTGCATTTACATTTAATTTTAACTTAATAAATAAATAAATACATATATTTTCTTTCTTAATAATATTTTCGAAACTTTATAATATTTATTTGTTTTAACATATGGCAGTAAAATAAACATTCAAATCACAATTTAAAAAAAAGAACAAAGACTTCATTTTAAAAGGAATAAGGTCAATATTTTGGGGAATAAAAGTTACAACTTTGTTACCTCCGAGCTCCTCAAGTTATTTCAAATTTGTAGTAAGTGAGAAAAGTCAACTTTTGTGGTCTTATAAAATGGTTTTAAACGTTTCAATTTTTATCAACAGTAATTTGACAAAATAAATCATTCAATCATTTAGCTAAATCTTAATATTTAAATAACTTTCATTTGAATTCCGAAAATTCAGAATAAATTAAGAATTTTTAAATAATCTGCATCAGACCCATTTGTGTCACAATACATAACGATAATATAATAATAAAAAACTGGATGAAAAGGCTAAATTGTTCTCAGAAATGTTTATTGTTGAGAAGTGAAAAGAAATAATATAAAGAATATGCGCGATCAGGCTTTTTCTAGAATAAAAAACAATATAATAAGAGGCTAAAAGAGACTTGACCATTTTTTTTGTTAATAACAAGCAATGGAGAATTACTTTTCAAATCAGAAAAATGACGGTATATTCCACAAGTAAACTCTGTATAATGTATAAAATATAAAATATAAAAGTATACTCTGTTACAATGTATATAATATAAAATATAAAAGTATTCTCTGTACAATGTATACAATAAATTATATAAAAGTATACTTTGTATAATGTATATAATATATTATACAAAAGTAAACTCTGTACAATGTATACAATATATTATATAAAAGTATACTCTCTATGTATACAATATATTATAAAAAAGTATACTCTGAATAATATATATAATATATTATACAAAAGTAAACTCTGTATAATGTATACAATATATTATACAAAAGTA
>NW_019396141.1:394340-418680 GCF_000591075.1 Eurytemora carolleeae
CCTCCCCACACTTTTCCCGTCTTTTTATCTAATTTCCTCTCTTCCTAAATTATTTCAAGATTATAAAACGTTTGGAAACCAATCAACAGACAATTCAAAACAACGCATTTGTTTTGAATATCTTAAAGAGGTCCAGACAGTTATGAAAATTGTGCAACAAACTTCAAAACCGGGTCGAGTTTAAAAATTATTACCTTCTGAGTCTCGTACAGTTTAGAATAGAACCCCTAGAAATGGATATTTTAATTTATAACGCGTTTGTTTGCCACTTCAGTAAAGAAAGAATAATGTCCAAATATTAAAAGTTTTTTCCTTAAGAGTGTGGGTATTTTTGTTTAATTTAATCTATTTATGTTAAAGTAATATTGTATATAATTATTGTAATACTATTGCTAGCTGGAGTGCCCTGCATTGCCTAAGTTATTTTTACTTTTATTCATGCTCATAGTAACTCCCGTCGTTTACCCGCGCTTGGTATTAAATCAGGACTTTAGTGCCTGACGTGGCCAGTGGAATTCTAAAATTTTAAACAATTAGACATGACTAGATAGCTCATGTCGTCTTCACCATACCGGAGGATTTCAGCTGGAATTGAAGATGCAAATATGGAAATTAACTGGCCACTAACCAAAAGTACATTAAATATTATGATTTGCGGCATGCACTCTGTATGTACTGATCCGTACTCTGTGCAAATATATGGAGGGTTGCTCTCAAATATTGCGAGAAAAAAAAATTAAAATCAAAGATAAGTATTAGGGGGCCAATATTTGTTTTAGTGCAAGAAAATGAGTAAAAAAATCAAAACGACGCGACCGAAACTTTTCGTGAACACTGCTGGCGTAGTTCAGAAAATTAAAAAACGATGAACAAACAAATTAGATCGTCTAGAGGAATTAAAAAATGATCCGTTTTTTAAAACTAACGAACTATCTTTTGCAATTCGATTTCAAATAGTTAATGATCTTTCGCAATTTATGGATCAGTCTGACCGTTAATGAACAATTTCTATACCGTTACTAACAAGCGATTTTATTGATGAATATTAAAAAAATGTCAGTATTTTACCCAACGAACTGTTTTTAAACCAACTTTGGAAAAAACTATCGCTTTTACTTTTTACAAATTTAAAAAAGGATCGTCGTTTTACTGAACGAACGATTTTATTAAACAAACGATTTTATGAAAAAAAGATTTTACTAAACAAACAATTTCACTGAACAAACGATTCATTTTAACGATCGTTCAGTTAGAAAACGAAGGAAAATAGAAACATGAACGATTCAAAAACAAACTTACTAAAATTTTTACTGAACAAATGAAAAAAGGGCCGTTAACGTAGGATGAATTAACGAAATGAAAAAAAAATCCAAACACGGCCATCTCTATTTGCTAGTTCCTTTACAGTTTATTCTAGTGGCACGTTAACAAAAATATATTATTAAGAAACCTAGTTTTGATAAATGGTAATAAGATATATGAAGATGAGCCAACAGTTAGAATAAAGAAACGTCTGTACATTGTCGAAGATTGGAATTAGTCTAATTGGACCAAGGCCATGGGACTATATGGCATAGGGATAGATTAGACCTAGGACATCGAAATATATATAAGTAAAGATGGGTATCGTTTGTCAATGAACTATATTTTTCTTGAACAATGGTGCCGAACGATTAAGGAATGAAGAAGAGCATGATTTAGAGCAATTAAAAACTATTGTTCGTAATTTATGACTACACAACATAAAAGCCTTTTAAGATAATTTTCAAAGTTACTTTTTAGAAATGTAGAATTATACACATAGATATAATATACGTGTATAAAATTTTTATTAAAGACATCCGGACATCGAAATATATATAAGTAAAGATGGGTATCGTTTGTCAATGAACTATATTTTTCGTGAACAATGGTGCCGAACGATTAAGGAATGAAGAAGAGCATGATTTAGAGCAATTAAAAACTATTGTTCGTAATTTATGACTACACAACATAAAACAAATTAGAACTAAGACATAAAAATAAATTAGGACTACGATATAAGAATATATTAGGACTACGATATAAGAATATATTAGGACTACGAATTTGGTATAGATTATGACTACGATATAGGAATAAATTAGGACTGCAACAAAGGAATATATTAGGACTATGACAAAGGAATATATTAGGACTACGACATTGGAAAAGATTAGGACCATGACATCAAACAGCTACCTTTTCCGTTGACAGCTAAGCTGCAAGCGAAGGAAAGATTTAAGAAGTTAAACTTAAACTTGAAATTTTGCCTCTTGGATATAAAGTTCAGTCCTGAAGTGAAAGGATATTCCAAAATAAAAGTTTTAGTCTCTGAATGAATAAGAAAGATTAAGATGGTGGTAAACAGTAAAGTTTTGACATCTACTTTAATCCTTTTGTATTAGAGTACACTGTGTTTAACACAGAACACACATTTTGTTTTGTATTCCAGCAAACTGTGTTTAACACAGAACACACATTTTATATTTGTATTACAGCAAACTGTGTTAACACAGAACACACATTTTATATTTGTATTCCAGCAAACTGTGTTTAACACAGAACACACATTTTGTTTTGTATTCCAGCAAACTGTGTTTAACACGGAGCACACATTTTGTTTTGTATTCCAGCAAACTGTGTTTAACACATAACACACATTTTGTTTTGTATTCCAGCAAAGTGTGTTTATACAGAATACACATTTTGTTTTGTATTCCAGCAAACTGTGTTTAACACAGAACACACATTTTATATTTGTATTCCAGCAAACTGTGTTTAACACAGAACACACATTTTGTTTTGTATTCCAGCAAACTGTGTTTAACACAGAACACACATTTTGTTTTGTATTCCAGCAAACTGTGTTTAACACAGAACACACATTTTATTTTGTATTCCAGCAAACTGTGTTTAACACGGAGCACACATTTTGTTTTGTATTCCAGCAAACTGTGTTTAACACATAACACACATTTTTTTTTGTATTCCAGCAAACTGTGTTTATACAGAATACACATTTTGTTTTGTATTCCAGCAAACTGTGTTTAACACATAACACACATTTTTTTTGTATTCCAGCAAACTGTGTTTAACACGGAACACACATTTTGTTTTGTATTCCAGCAAGCTGTGTTTAACACAGAACACACACTTTGTTTTGTATTCCAGGAAACTGTATTTAACAAAGAACACACATTTTATCTTTGTATTCCAGGAAACTGTGTTTAACACAAAACACACATTTTTGTTTTGTATTCCAGGAAACTGTATTTATACAGAACACTCATTTTATCTTTGTAATTCAGCAAACTGTATTTATACAGAACACATATTTTATCTTTGTATTCCAGTACACAGTGTTTAACACAAAACATACATTTTATCTTTGTATTCCAGCAAACTGTATTTAACACAGAACACACATTTTGTTTTGTATTCCAGCAAACTGTGTTTATAGAGAACACTCATTTTATCTTTGCATTCCAGCAAACTGTGTTTATACAGAACACACATTTTATTTTTGTATTCCAGCAAATGTGTTTATAGAGAACACTCATTTTATCTTTTTATTCCAGCAAACTGTGTTTTTACAGAACACACATTTTATCTTTGTATTCCAGCAAACTGTGTTTATACAGAACACACATTTTATCTTTGTATTCCAGCAAACTGTGTTTATACAGAACACACATTTTATCTTTGTATTCCAGCAAACTGTATTTAACACAGAACACACATTTATTAAGCATAAAAATTGTATTTTGATTGTTGTGGTATCCCACGGTGAAAATAAATTGTATCAAAATGATATAAAAATATTCGTTCTACTATTTGTTGTTGTGCCCACGCAAAAACCTTAATTCCGTTTTTAACTTCTATTTTCCTCATACAAAAACATATTTCGTGTCCCTACACCATCACTTACAGTTACAGTAACATTATTACATAGCTTCAGAGAAAATGTAATTTAATAGGAGTTGTTTTCAAGATGAAATTTTTTCTTCATTTAAGGTCATTTATTTAAGAAATTTCCTTTTTCCTTATCTCGGCATTAGATTACCCCATCGATGTTTGATTGAAATTTTTATATTATTCAAAATATGTAAATAAAAGTTAATTGCAAAAATTTTTTTTAGAAAAATTAAATCTTTTTTTTCCGGTGTCAGAAAGTTGCATATAGTTGCATATAGTTGGCCGCTACAAGCTCTGTAAAGATCCCTATGCTCCCGTATTCATGTATCTGAATTGTTCAGTGCAAAACTGTGATTATGTTGACTTGCAAAATTAAATGCGAATGATTTAAATTCTTGTCCATCGAACCAAAAAATTAATTTGAAATAATTTCTCTACAATTTGAATATTCAATTTGATTTGATTTAGTAATTTAAAGGTCATTTAATTCCTTTGACATTTCTACAAAGAACATATTTGAATTCAATCAAAGCTTAAAGGCGATTTCTTCATTTTATAACTCCTATCTATCTCCAGTATTCATTTTCCCAATCGAGAGAATTGAGAGAATCTTCGAAC
The DNA here is from genome assembly GCF_000591075.1 of Eurytemora carolleeae. Taxonomy (NCBI): domain Eukaryota; kingdom Metazoa; phylum Arthropoda; class Copepoda; order Calanoida; family Temoridae; genus Eurytemora; species Eurytemora carolleeae. The sequence goes on from NW_019396141.1 coordinate 398,895, forward strand.
CAGGGTTCCGCTATTCACAGGTCCTTGACATTGTATTTTTTCTTGCCTTTTAAGATAATTTTCAAAGTTACTTTTTAGAAATGTAGAAATTTTTACTAGTTTGAATTCTTGTAAAAAAACAACATGAACTAGGAAAGCCAATGTTCAACAGGATCAAATTGTTAATTTTTCTCGAGAAACTCTAGGATGGCCATTTTAGGTATTAATACAGAGTTAATGTTGAAACCCAAATCAAATAAGATCCTGTAAAACAAAGTTAAAATGCTAAATATGAAAAGAGAAATTTTAAGTTATAAGCTGAAGGGTTTTGTTCTGAGATGCTGGATGGGTCAATCTGCTGAACAATCCAGGGATGTACGGGGGGAGGAAGACTTAAGCCGCCCAAATTACCAGATTAAGTTCTGAGTCGAAGCATTTCTCGAAGTGTCTTCTTTATAAACAGTATCCTTAAAGGGAATGAGTCTTAGGAACAAACTTAATTTTCTAATTTCCATCACAGGTTGCAAAGATATAAGGATTATAATATTAGAGTTTGTGGCAAAAACTAGAATCAATGTATATCTCATTCAAAATTTCGTTCATCTTTTATCTATCCAATTTATTTTGATATTGAGAACAAAATGTTAGCGCTAAAAATGATTTTATAATTTAAAAAAAAGTAAATATTTATATTTTTCAGTATTTTCTTAAAAGATTTGCCTAAGAATACATTTCTAAGAATGAAGATTAGATATTTTTAAACTATTTTTCCCACGGAGCTTTGCATGCATGGAGTTTCTATTGAAGATTAAACTTCAAAATTATTTTTCAGATTTATTTGCAAGTTTTTTATCAAGATTGGTTTCATCTTTAATGTAAATATATAAAAGTATATATTTAAATTGTAATTTTCAAACATAATCAACATGTTTGAAATTTCCTGTAACTAAATAATTAATATTACGATTTTTATTGTAATCATATATAATAAGCCTGAAGCATACATTTTACAAAAAAAAAGTGGTTTTATAAATATAAATATATATTATAAGGTTTATTTTACAGACCCATTAATATATCCGTAACACTCTTCAACAAAAGAGAATCCATTTGGCACATCCTTAGTTGACGAAATTATGTGCAATTTTTGCAATTTTTGAAATTTCTGCAATGCACTTTTTACAACAGTAATATCATATTAGCGGAGAAAAATATGGAATATTTTCATGCACTTGATGCATAATAAAGCCATGGTAACCCAGCTTTGCCTTTATAAGAGTCAACCTATTAAACTGAGAACGTTTAATTAAACTGCGAACGTGTAAGACTATTAATTTTATGCATATTTTAGATTTCCTCTCAATAGTTTTTCGAAAATATGAGTTATGAAAAAAAAACGTATTAGATTTCAGTCTTATACTGAGTTACAAGCCACACTCTTACTTAAAAACTCAAAAAAGTAAAATCAAGGAAAAAAATTAACTGAATAAACAATATTTAGTTGCATTTTAATCCAATTCAAATAGTTATTTTGGAGGTAAAAAATTTCATATTAGACGAATTAGTCGCCTAGTTTGCATCATTAAATCGTCTAAAACTCAAAATGTGAAATTAAGGACAAAAAGCCGTTTAATAAACTATTATCAGCTGCATTTTTAACAATTTTAAATCATTATCTTTCAAGTAGAAATAACTTAATTTTCGACGAAGGAAAGTCGCCTAACAAGCAATTTAAAATCGTCCATTTTCATGCAGGTACTCAAAACCGGTTTATTAATCAGCTGATGCATAGTTAGGTTGATTTATCATTCTCGGTCCTCATTTTACATTAAGTTAGTTTACGAATTCCAGTTAGTCTGTTCATGTCTAATTGTGACAAATTGTGATATGTGAATGTTGAAGAAGACAGAAGCTGTCACAGAAAATAGAGGAAAATCAAGATTTTAAGTTTTTGATTCGTTCCATGCAAAGATGGCTAATGTCCGATTAACAACGGTTTAACCTTGGCAAGCATGTACTGCAAGGAAAGCTAATTGCAGTTGAGTATACTCTGCTTACATATTGAAACCAGTTCTCTCTGGGCGGAATTTGTAAACAAGAATAGATGCCTCAGTGTTCGTTTAGTATCCGAGGAGGTTAAAAGCATTGAATTTTGATAATTTTGATAATTCACATAATAGTTTCATATGACCAAAATATTTCATTTATTATTTATGTGAAAGATGGATCTCATGTCAGGCTTCGACATCCGTCTTGTGCTTACATTACCGCCCAGTGACAGTACACTGCAGTACAAATGTTTTATTGAAGTAAAATTGAGCATGTCAGTTTTGTTAAGGAATCTCTATTGAAAATGATCAGTTTTCACAATTATAAACACTGCCATTTAATTCATATACTACTTGGTCAGAAAAAGCGTTTCTGGGTACTACAGTACAGTACAGTACAGTACAGTACAGTACAGTACAGTACAGTACAGTACAGTACAGTACAGTACAGTACAGTACAGTACAGTTACAGTACATTTTGTTTTCTTGTGATATCTCCCAATAGAAATAAATTCAAATTGTAAATAATACTCATCAAAGAAAATGTTTAGCTAATCGTGCTTAAACTTCCTTTTTACTTTTAGATTTTCAAAGAAAAGTTTAAATGCATTGTAAACTTTTATCTACTGCAATTCAGTAAATAAAAGATGCATCAAATACACTCAAAATATGTAAATTTCTAAACACATTTCAAATAATACTAAAATGTATTTTTAAAAATAAACATAAATTATTGAAGTAGTTGAATAAGGTTTCCCAAGTCTTTATAAATAATGAAGAAAACGTGTTGCGAAAATATAGGAATTAGACAATTTGATTTTGTGGCAAAATGTTATTTCCTTTCTTATGCGCCCTTCGGTCCAAGTGTCAATTTAACTAATTTTTCTAGAAATCGTGAATCTATATAATAAAGCTCATCTGACAACTATTGGACATGAATTTTCCAATATAAATAATTTGAATAAATTATATAATACCTGAGTCCATTACTAACATCCTACCTCCCAGATCAAATACATACTATATCAACAATTATTTGCTTTCTTTCAAATATTACAGTATTTGTCAAAAACATGTCGTTTTTCCAAAAACAGGTGGTCCCCATTATATTTTTAGTTCATTAAACAAACAACCTCAAAAATAACTTCGTTAGGTACAAATATATGCAGAAAATGTATAAAAATTATGAGTCGTACGTTCTCGTTTGGATAAAACTTTGTGATTAAAAAAGAAATATGATAGTCGTAAGATCGTTTTTTAATCATATATTTTTTGTATTCCTCAAACTTAACAAGAGAAAAACAATTACATGTATGAAAGCTGGACAGTAAAAAAAAATATAGAAATAAAATGAAAAATATGTTTTCGTGTCAAAATATTTGTCTTGTCTTGTGTCCAAAAACATATATAATAAATATACATTTTACATATTTATCAAATAAAAAATACAGATTATTATTACATTTTATTTGCGGTAAAAACTGTTCAGTTTTTTCACACTCCATCACAGTAGTTAGTTATTGGTTGGGGTGTCTGGGTGTTTGTTTGTATCCGAAAAACGTAAAAAAATGTTGTTGTAATACGTGAACCGAGGGTAGTTTATGAGCAGTTGAAGTAAAAAAAATTGCCTACAAATTTTTGGAAGTATTAACATTTCTAAAGCTTATTATTACAATTAATATTAATATATTAAAATCTAGGTAAAAAAATACATAATTAATCTCAGTAAAACACAAATATCATATAATGTATTTTCATAGACAAATTGTTTTATGTCAATGTTTAATTTTTTTTACAATTTATTTAAAATGTATTTCTAATATTGAGAACTACTAAGTACAGTAAAATAATCATCATAACATTTGTCAGTCTTTTTATAACAAAGAAAACTTGTTATTCATAGAATTTGTTTCAAGATTAAATCTATATTGTTCAAATCACATTTGGTTTAAAGGGACTGTAAGCGTAATTTAGAGTGACTCTCCATGCAAAGATGCCAAAGCCTGATTCACAACAGTACCCTTAAAAACTTTGTCTGATCAAGTATGTATTAGATATCCATGTTTTTTCTTTATACAAACTGTTTATTTTTAATTGGGGGTTCTCTGCAAAAGTTACTTTCACATTTTTTACTTGTAAGCAACAATGGAGAAATTAATAAAAATAAACACTCTCCGAGTTAAAAAACGACATTTTCTTCCACATTTTTGATTACATTAAGGTTTTAAGGCAAACATTGTAAATCCGGCATTGCTATCTTTGCATGGAGAGTCATTTGAAATACAGCTTACAGTCCCTTTAAGCTTACACATGTACTTATTCATTAATCAAAATTAATTCACATCCCTTTATTTCTTTGTAATCTGATGTCATAAATCTGTGATATTTTAAACTATTTTGATCTAATAGAATTCAAAATTTAAAGTATCAAGGATGAAGAAATTGAATAATTATTTATTTGATCTAAACTATGAGTTCATTTAACCAATAAATGGACTGAGCTGAAAACTTTTGATTTTCTTCTTAAACCGTTCTTTCTTGGATATAGTAGAGAAAAATCAAAAACCGGTTTTTCTATATAATCTTAAATGGCGCGCAAAATTTCAAATTTATGGGCTTGTATACGCGACTCTGATTGGTTGAATTTTATACACTTTCCAGGATACAAGTACAAGATTAGATTAGTCTCGATATTATGAAAAAGAGAGGATCAAGCATTAATCTCGATATCCACCATTCTGAAGTTTTCAGCTCTGGTGACTTAATTTCAAGTAACACTTTATTATTAGAGTGGCATGTCCAATTTACAACGGCACCCTTAAAACTTTGTCTAATTAAGAATGAATAAGATATCTGTGTCTTTAACTTTGAAAATTGATTTTTTTAATGTGATTTATCGACATATAAGTGATTTGCTAGAAAAACAACGATATATCTGCCACTATATTTATCAGATATAGGGTACCTATGAAAATCGGGCATGACCCTCTTGGGGAGGGTTTTATAAATATACTTAAATAATTAGTTCAGCATAATTAACCATGTTTGAACCAAGATAGAATAGTGCTCCATATTAGATTCATGCAGTTTACGTACAGAACTCGATACCTAAAGTAAAAGTACAGTGAGAACATGGAAGACGACTTTCAGACTCAAGTTTTGACTTCGAACAATAAACATGAAACACAGCAATTGTGCAGTGTTTTTTAACCTCTAATCAAGCCATAATACTGCTTTTATGTCGTCTTCCTATTCCACAGTTTTTTGGTCCTCTGCTGTATAGTTCGACATTTCTAAATGAATGCCATATAGTTCAAAATTTCTAAATGAATGCCGTATAGTTCAAAATTTCTAAATGAATGCCGTATAGTTTAACATTTCTAAATGAATACCGTAAAGTTTGACATTTCTAAATGAATGCCGTAAAGTTTGACATTTCTAAATGAATGCCGTAAAGTTCGACATTTCTAAATGAATGCCGTATAGTTCAACCGTATAGTTCAACATTTCTTAATGAATGCCGTATAGTTCAAAATTTCAAAATGAATGCCGTATAGTTTAACATTTCTAAATGAATGCCGTCCAGTTCAACATTTCTAAATGAATTCCGTATAGTTCAACATTTCTAAATGAATGCCGTATAGCTTAACATTTCTAAATGAATGCCATATAGTTCAAAATTTCTAAATGAATGCTGTATAGTTCAACATTTCAAAATGAATGCCATATAGTTCCACATTTCTTAATGAATGCCGTATAGTTTAAAATTTCTAAATGAATTTCGTATAGTTTAAAATTTCTAAATGAATGCCGTATAGTTTAACATTTCTAAATGAATGCCGTATAGTTTAACATTTCTAAATGAATGTCGTATAGTTCCACATTTTTAAATGGATTCCGTATAGTTTAACATTTCTAAATGAATGTCGCTTTAGTTTCACATTTTTAAATGAAAGCCGTATAGTAAATAGTTCAACATTTCTAAATGAATGCCGTATAGTTCCACATTTCCAAATGAATGCCATATAGTTCAAAATTTCTAAATGAATGCCGTATAGTTTAACATTTCTAAATGAATGCCATATAGTTCAACATTTCTAAATGAATGCCGTATAGTTCAACATTTCAAAATGAATGCCATATAGTTCAAAATTTCTAAATGAATGCCATATAGTTCAAAATTTCTAAAACTTTGATAGTCTTTAAAGTAAAACTCATTATAATTTTGTAAACATAGTTAAAAAAGTATTGATATAGTTTCATAAAAAAACTGAAAGAATCTAATATAACAATATTAAACTGTATGAAGAAATACAATCGATGTTTTCGATACTTTTTAAAAATTATTTCAACTGCAACTTTTTCTATGATTAATCAATTTAATAATAATTTATAAATTGATAATAGTGGTTTACTAAAATCCATTTTTTTAATCCAAATATCTTTGCAACCATCTGTTATTGAAAAAATAAAAATAGAAATTGAACTAATTGATTCTAAAAACATTTTTTTTTAAAACCTAATGAAGTTTTTCCTTATTTTTCATTGTGAAACTTATAATATATTACTCTAGAATATACATATTACATAAGGTCTAGTGTCAGAAAATGGTCATGGTCAAAGACCATTCATGAAAATCTTAAACAGTCCCTTCAAAGTTTGTACTAACCTAAGAGGTAGGAAAAAGAAGTTGATGAATTGTACAGGAGGCCATAGTAACCAATCCAACTAGAAACAGCAGAATCAAAAAAAATTTTGTTTTTTAGTCAGGAAAAAATAACTGAGCTGGGAACTTTTTTGTAAAGGATTCTTATAAGCCTGATCACTTGATCATGATATCAACAGGGGGCACTTTTAATTTGAGGATCAATGCTTAATCTTTTCATTTCACACTATAGTTTCAGTAAAAGTAAATATTTCCATTTATTGATAGCGCCGATTTCAGAATACATATCTCTAATTGGACAATGAGATAGATAGAAAGATAGATGTTACCGCCAAACTATTTCTATTGGTTTAGAATAGACAACAAACACATGACTGAACCCTGATTGGATCAGGCGCTAAATGGACTCGCCAGGCAGGAGTGTTCAGGGTACGATAAATTCTGAAAATATTTTCAAATTGTTTTCAGAATATCATTTGAGACAGATATTATTTTCCTTTGACGCAAATTTGTTATATACAAGTCAGAAACAACTTTTCCTTCAAATAAGATGGAATTTATTATTAGAAGTTTAATTATTAGACAGGACTGTAATATAAAGAACAGAGACACGACTTACAAATCGTCTTTAATCTTTAATAAAACAATGGTTGCATGACTTTAATGCTTTCAAAATTACTTAATAGTTTGGACGGAAACAAGGTCTAGTATTGGATAATCAATAAATTGGAATTTAAACGAAATTTGGTAAGAAACAAGATACATAGATAGTCAATCCTCATTGTGAAAACTCAAAGAATAGATTAGTTATTTTCATTAATAGTACTCGTTAGAGATTGTTAAAGTTCTGCCCGCCTAAAAAGCGCCGGGTCAACAACCTACTGCAGGTACACTAGTGTACACTAGGCGGACTGGGACTTGTAAGCACTAACACCAGGCAACTGGTTCGGATTATGCAAGGTGTAAACTAACGTGCGTGTTAACGAGTGAATGCCGCCAATTATTTCAACTTACCAGGTACATCGCAGGAAATTTAGATATCGTCTCCTCTACCGATCTAAACAAAACTTTTAAAGGGAGTTCAGGATTGAAAAGAAACCCAGCTAGAAAATTATTCTTTCTTTCCACTATTTTCTTTTTTTCTACTGTGATCGGAAGTCTTTTTTTATCCGCAAATGTCTTTTTGTGGAGCTCCGGCATCGGATGATTAAAAGCCGTCTTTTTTTAGTCCGCAATTGTTTGCTGGCGGAGTTTGACTCCATCGTCGGATCAAAACTAATTTATCAGTCCGTCTGAAGAGCTTTGAGGATGAAAAGACAAACTGTTTCATCTGATATGAAATCAAAAAGGATGATAAAAAACGAGGGCCCGCTAGAAAGAGCGCTCATTTGTCAAATCTTAGTCAGTTTAAACAAATTCTTCAAGGTGTAAGCACGCTGCACAATTTTTTTTAACGCTTCATGTACGATCGGAAAAGATCGGAGCAATTTCACTCCTCAGTCGGAATTCCTCAAGTCAGAAATCGGAATTCCGATCGAGAGAAATTTTCTAGCTGGGAATGAATATATAAGAGCGAGAAAATAAATCTTTGAAATTCTTCTGGATTGTCCATTTTGAAGGATACTTTTAAAGAATCGGGGGTTTTAGAATTATTAAAGAACAACGACAAAAACGTAACAAAACTTACACACTCCATTTATTAAGTACACCGGACTGAATTTTAGACAGCTCTAGGTGAAGTTTTAAATAATACAATAATTAAACGGCAAATTGGACAGTACACCAAATGAATCATATCCTTCTAGTGAAATTAATGAACATTTGTTTTTTTAAGAAATAAAGCTTTTAAATGAACACTTCAAATTCGATCTCGAGATTTACCCAAACCAAACTGTAATAACGATGTGTATCACCTATTTGTAATATCTCATGCTTTATACTTAAATAAAAAGTAAAAAAAATATTAAACTTTAATTGGATTTTATTTCAAATAAATTACAAGTCATGTTCGTGGAACTATTATTCGATTTTATTCAAGTGAAAACTTAAAAGTGAATATATCATCTATGAGGAAATTCGAATTTAAAGTTAAATCTAATTATGCAACTTTTTCATAGTTTGTATCTTGTGACTTGTAAGAACTAGAACACTCTTTATACTAGATGATACTATTTCTTCGGTCAGTTTACTGCAAATTACTGTAAAACGAACCAAAAGCTTAGTTGAGGGTGAGAAGGTTTTAAAGAGACTGTACGCGTAATTACAATTGATTCTACTTTAAACCTTAAACTGGTTACTGAAGACGAGAACTACGTGTTCTTATCTCAAATCTTGTGTTCAAACTGTAGTAAATCTGGTGTGTACGCTAGCGTAAAGTGTGAACTCAAATTAGCTGGCGTTACACACATTCCTCGGAAATCCTCAATATTATGTGTAACATCGTTTTTAAAATTCAAATGTTACAAATTTTTTGTAAATTCTACAAATTAAATATTCTGATGTCAGAATACAGACGTACTGACTACTGAGAGTGTACAAATTCTACGCTGCCATCTATTGTACTAGAATCTATATTTAGTTCCCTTAAAACTTATTAGGAAAATAATTTTTAAATCTAAATATTTTTTTCGTTAAAGTTATTGTTAGTATGCATATTTTACCGAACTTGGTGTTTTTTTGAGTTTTACTAATTTGTATTTTTTGAAATTCCATCCACAGCTCCTGAAAAGCTAATAAGGAAAATCTGTGGTAATGCAATAATTACAAAGTAATAAAGTAAAGATTATAAAGCACAAGTTTTTTTCTGGACCTAAAACTCCAAAAGAAAAATGTTGAAATTAGGGATCCTTCAAAGGCGGAATTTTTCTTTATTTCTAGAAATTCTTTCTAAATTAAAATTACGACATTCTAGAGTTTTTTATGCTCAAAAACTTTTAATTGAACTTTGGCAAAGCTTGGCCAAATTTGGTTAAAAATTGCCTTTGAATACATGTTTGCTTAAAATTCGATGATGGTGAAGGACCAAACCTCCGTAGAGTAAAAAAAATAAATTTTAGTTCCACATTTATTTAATTGAGATATACACGCACTGCCATTTAGCGCAAAATGTATAAATTATTCCTCTAATATTAACGTAATAACAATAAAGACTCTGGAATATAATTTATTTTTATACCATGTCATAGAGCTACAGATAAAGTTTTGTGCTATTATTGTGCATATTACAAATGGAAATTCGAATTCTACTTACAGATTACAGGGTGTCCCAATAAACATGGGAATTCAGTGACGAATTGGATATCGTCTTTGTTATAAATTGGCATTGTAATACCTAATTTAAAAAGCCATAATATTATTTTGTCTACTTTAGTTTATTTTATGAAAACAGTAAATGACTGTAAAGATGTGTCCATAATGTCTCCGCAAGATGAACAGTGAAGACGGACAAGTTTACTCTGTTTGTATACTTTTTTTTCTTGTTTTACTAAGTACAACCATATGCAATCAAAAGATAAACAAATAAAATGTATACATAGCAGATGAAAATCTTACAGATTACAGCTTTCACAGTAGGTATCACTAAACAAATCAAAGAATTATTTTAAAAGACGATATCAAATTCCTCACTGAATTCCCAAGTTTATTGGGACACCCTGCAGAACCATGCATAGCTGGTGACATAATCTTTATAATAAAGCTCTTTTCTAAGAAATAAATATTTATATTTTATAATGGTTTTTAAAATTCCATGGGCAACGCCGGGCACTTTAGCTGGTCATTATTAATGATGCAAGTTATAGCATAAATCACCTGTCATGACCTTTCCCTTCAAGTATAGTAACTCCATATGGAAAAGTTCCTCCAATGAATACTGATAATACTGCTTCATCAAAAAATATCTTCTTTATAACAGATGATAAATCTAAAAACATGAAAATATCACCTGTCATGTCCTTTCCCTTCAAGTATAGTAACACCATATAGAAATGTCCCGTCTATGAATACTGATAAAACTGCTTCATCAAGAAATATCTTCTTTATCACAGATGATAAATCTGTAAAAAACAAATTTTCGGAAATATTATTTAGAAGTTACTCTTGCAGTACTCTATAGGTGGTATATCTTTCAACAAAATTTAAATTTTAACCATTAAAAAATGAAGAAAAAAATTCCAATCAAAATTTTTATAATCTATCCATGGTTCCAAAGATCGCACTTTTTTAAATTATAAAATAACCTTGCAAATTTATAAAATAATCTTGCAAATATATAAAATAATCTTGCAAATATATAAAATTTCCTTGCAAATGTATAAAATATCCTTGCAAATATATAAAATTTCCTTGTAAATATATGAAATAACCTTGCAAATATATAAAATATCCTTGCAAATATATAAAATAACCTTACAAATATATAAAATATTCTTTCAAATATATAAAATAACCTTGCAAGTATATAAAATATTCTTTCAAATATATAAAATAATCTTGCAAATANTTTCTTCATAGTTTAAAAACGGCTAATACAAGTCACAGAGCCCATATCTTTTTTAATGCATATAGGGTAGTCTAAAGGTCGGTTAAACTGAAACTGCTTGTATTTGTTTTAAAAATCTGTATAAAATAGTCATTAACGTTTTTATTATTTTAGCTACAGATCTAAGATTTACTTGTTTAAAAAACCCTTGCTAAATGGATCTAGTAACTTAAATATTTTCTTTAATTTTTTATACCTATCTATCCATTAAAGGCATATTTTTTGAAGTCTTAGATATCTGAAATCTTTGCCTTATGTGCAGAGGTATTTAATTAAATTCAAAGGATATTTATTGAAAAAATATAAATAACCGAATTCTTGCCAGAAATTCTCATTTTCTATTCCCTTTATCTTTGTAACCCGATGTAACCCGATATTTCAGAACTCAAAATCTATAAGAATAAATAGCGTAAGTTTGAAGAGATCATATTTTAAGAATCCCCAATAGATGGAAGGATAAAATCCGAAAAGGATAAAATCCGAAAAGGATAAAATACGGTAAGGGTAAAATCTGGAAGGTTTAAAAGCCGGGAAGAGTAACATCCGTGAAGAATAAAATCCGGTAAGGGTTGAATCCAGAAAGGATAAAAGCCGGGAAGGGTAAAATCCATGAAGGATAAAATCCGGTAAGGGTAAAATCCGGAAAGTATAAAATCCGGGAAAGTTTAATCTGTGAAGGATAAAATCCGGTAAGGGTAAAATCCAGGGAGGATAAAATAGGTAAGGATAAAAAAGATTCCAGGAGTCAGTCTTGCAGAAACCAGGAACAAGAGAAGATGTTCTAGCTTACTCCCTGGTATACTCTCAATATATCTATATATTCTGTAATATATTCATATCCTAAAGTATCAGTAAATATACAATTTTAACAAGTTTGAAATATAAAAATTTTACACAATCAAGTTACAAAGATACAGAGATTAGAAAACTTGAGTTTTTGCCAAGAATTCAGTTCCTTTCTTACCAATAGATTACTCTTGTATAAAGAGATAATTCTTTTCATTACCGGCATTTTGTGTGTATCTATAATAATCTTTTAATATTTCAACATTCGAACATGTGTAGGGTTACCCACAAAAGATGAGACGGTAAAGATGACCTGACACTTTAGAAATCTAAAAGAACTCTAAGCGTAATTTTAAATGATCGACCCTCTATGCAAAGACTGCAATTCCCGATTTACAACAGAACCATTGAAAACTTTGAGTGTTGATCGAGGACTAAAATATCCCTCTCCATTACTGCCTCGGATTCCTGTAAATCTGAAATGTACGCTTGCGTACAGTGTGAAATCAGCTCAGTTGACGTTACTTGTGCCCTTCGAAAATACAGAATTTTTTTATTCAGATATCATAAAGTAATTATTTACTTTCTGCGACTTGAGAAAGGTAATATTGATATTTTTAAATATAAATGGTTTGCCAAAAAAGTGTTTTACGATATCAACTGTTTTGTAGACTGGAAAAAGTCCGACATCCTTAATATGTCAAAACTTTAAAGAGAACTGTTGTGAACCAGACACACCACTCTACAAATGTAAGATCACTTAAAATTACTCCTGTAAAGTCCCTTGCACAAGTAATAAGAAACAAGTTTACAGTTGCAAGGAATCATGAACCGAGTAAACCGTATAAATTCCGTACAGTCGTCTCTTTAATCTCATCCTTTGTGGTTAACTCTGTACTTGATAAATGTAAAGCTAGTTTTCAGAAACTATTTACTAAATTAATACAAGTAAAGAAAGCAATGCGGAACTAGTAATTAAAAGATTTCTAATTAGCTTTGCCATAATTAAATCGTGATTAACTAAAGATCTCCAGAAGAAGAGAAATTTAAGGTACATTAAAGGTACAGTTTTGTAACCTCGTAGCTCCTCTAATTTTGATTTTAAGTCCAAGTATCAGATTTATTTGGTCACATAAAAGAACTTTATATTTCCTAATCTATAGCTCTTCAACAAGAGAAGTTAGAACTTTTTAAAGATTTACTTCTATATATATAAAGTTGTAATCTCTTTTTGCCTGTTTGGGTCTTTGTTTGTTTGTTTGTCCGATCATAACTCAGAAACCCCTGGACCGATTTGTCTCAAATTTTGATTGGGGACCTTGGGAGAATCACGGGAATGTTCTATAATTGGGTTTGAGATTCTAAATTGAGTGGGTCGACTTTTAAGCGAAAAGTTAGTTTCCATGTAAAAGTGCGGGTAAAATGCGGGAGTAACAATGAGTCACGAGTGCCCTGTGCAACGCTGGGTTCCCAAGCTAGTTACTAATAATATCTTGTAAAATTGTCACTGTGAGCTGGACAGATGGAAAAGATAAAAATTATGTGAAATTTCTGGCGCGACTTTGTGACCTCGTAGCTCCTCTTGTTCTTCTTTTTTATGAAACATAAAGAGGTTGACATAATTGTAAAATGTAAATTTTTAGTGCATAAAAATTCAAAATGTTCAAACTGTATGGTTTAAATCGTAAAATTAAATATTTTTGGGAGATTTTTGCACTAATGTTTTTTTGCCATTACACACATTGTTATCCAGCTGCATTAAAATTATAATCGATTGGATCAAGTACTTGATTGTATTACAATACGCCTCACTAAAAGTTTAAAGAACACTGAATAACATCATGCATAAGAAATCAAAAAGTTAGAAAGTTAGAAAGGTAGGTTAGATAGATAGTTAGGTTCATAGATAGATAAATAGAAAGATACATAAAAAGATAAAGGCATGTAGAATAATATTGTTTTTATTTATCAAAAGTAAATCTAAAACTAATTATGTAAAATGTTTTTTCTTAATTCGAAAGAAAGCTTTTGTGAATAGATAGATAGGAAGATATCAAATAGACAAAAAGATAGATAGATACATACGTAACAGTAAAGTACATATAACGTATTGGGCAAGCTGCCACCTTTTAAGTACGCCAGTGTGAATCATAAGAAAATGTATAATCCTGCCAAAATGTAAACCCTTTTTCCTCATTTATGTAAAAATGAAAATCCGAGAATTTTTTGTTTAAAATACTAAATAAAATGGCGACTTAAAAAATAACAGTTTAATAATTAAATTGTTACAGAAACGGGGCGCTGAGCGCCCTTTAAGCTTTGTATATATATATATCACTAGATTTTCAGTAGAAGTAAATATTTCCATTTAATGTTATAGCGCCGATATAAGGATTTATCTGTAATTGGATAATGAGATAGATAGAAGGATAGATGTTACCGCAATACTATTTCTATTGGTTCAGAATAGACAACAAACACATGACTGAACCCTGATTGTATCAGTGCTAATGGACCCGGTATACAGGAGTGATATACATTTATATATATGTATGCAATGGCATGTCTATTTTCGGGTTGTCTCCAATAAACGTTGAAACAAATCAGGCCAAATTTTTGTTGTGGTCAGACAGATTGTACAGTATCTAAGGATAGGTTTTTGCAAGTCAAAGTTGGAACACCTGAGTATTTACGCTAACCTAATAATCCGTTGAAATAACTAAAAAAAGCTGAATTCAGGAAAAGTACAATTTGTTTGCAAAAAAGCAGAAATTGTTACGAAATCTCATTCTACTTCTAGATTCTCGATTGTCTTTACAATGAAATCACAGGTTTAAGATTCAAAAGTTTTTTCCTTCGATTAACAGTAATTTGAATATTGTGTTATTTATGTTCTTCTAAAGGATAGATTTTTGTTTCTTTTTTAATTTTTCAAAACTCATGAATCCTGGGTTTCCCAAGGATTAATAATAAGACAATATTGTTAGTTTCAACTTTTGACTAATGAAAGAGAGTTTTCGTAATTTTTTTCTGAGTAAATTTGATTAAAAAAGAGAGAAAATAGGGTCATTAACAAAACAAATAAAATAATACCTGTTTTTTTTACTTTTAGAAAACCAACCTTTTAAAATATGATCGATTTAAAAATGATTCGTTTTTCGCTTTTTATATATCGTTACGAAACGATTAGTTTGTTTTCTTCAGAAGAGTGAAAACATGTCCCTACAATGCAATTTTCAGCAACAAACTTTCAACAATAACTCAATTGATGGGTTTATTATAGTCCAATGAACAGGAAACCCAGAAATATTGTCTATTTCACAGATGTAGGAGTCCCATTAAAGTAACAGCTAAAGATAAGAAAAATAACGATTTTTTCAAATGCTCTAAACGCCAATTGACATTGTGTGAAATTCTATAAATTAAAACCTCGCCTCACTTGTAAATTAAAGCACCGTGCTAACATAATTCCAAGAATATATATATAATTTGTTTGCCAAGAATAGTGTACTGTTCATTGGTTTAAATACCATTATAGTCACTTTAACAAAAGCATTTAAGAAAAATAAGACAAAGAAGGTCATGGGTCCTTTTATTTTCGTAAATGCACAAAAAAGAGCATTGAAATTTTCATGATCCTGGAAAAAGAAGTTGAAGAATTCTTCGGTAATTTTTACTTCGCAACATCAATAATTTATTATTTGACTTGAATCTAGTCTTTTATAGTTATTATTATGAGAGATGTTATTGAAGAACCAACAGCTTTGCACCATTGTTTCTTTTTAATAGTTAAAAATATTTGAAAGACAAAATTATAGTTTTGCATCATCAACATAGAGTTATAGCTTTGCACCATAAAAATAAAACGACTGTGGAGAGAGCGGTTATTGTAGATCCAATAGCTTTGCACCATTGTTTCTTTTTAAGGATTAAAATTATTAGAACCTGATAAGTTCTGATAAACTCGAAATTCAATTTAAGAAACAGAATTGGAAGCTTAAATGACGGACAAATTCTGAAAGTCTTTTATAGTGATATACTAAATGATTTAAAACTGAATAAATTCCGTAAAATTTTGCGGTATTTAAAATATCATTTTTTTGTGCAGGTAACCCTGTGCAAGTATAATGAGGGCGGCGGCCACAGCTAATGTACTTTACAGAACTTTGATTGAAAGTAGTAGATTTATACCATTTATTGGCTATTGACGGATCTCAAGAACATTTCAGTTACCACAGACGATTTTTAAAAAATTTCTTCGACATATTAAATAAAAAAGAAGAACGAAAAATAAAAATGAAAAAAAAAATATTTTTCTAATAAAATGTTTGAAACCTAAAAATGTTTCTTGTGTACCTCTTTGATTAAATTTTGATTTTAATTTTTGTAAATTCAAATAAAATAAACTTGTTGTTAAAGTTTTATTTGATTTTTCAAGAATTAAGTAAATTGTTCTGCTGCAGGATTTTGACGCATTTTCAGCTTTCCACAACAACTGCAATTCTCACACAATTTAAAAATAAATAAATGTGGGAATGTGCGCGCACTGTTTTAAAAATGCTTACTCTATATAGAACCTGCAGTCAGATGAGAGCGTGCTCTGCATCAGTATGCTTTGCAGAGTAAACTCTGTCAGCAGTTATACGAATGTGCAGGCTCTCATCTGGTGCAACAATTGTAGCAAATATCGTGGCAATCCCTATATTTGTAAACCTGAACATACCTAGATATATTACGTTGTACATGGTCTGTAAATCTAAATGCGCTTATCACTAACTATGCAACACTTGTAATGCGATTAACATAACCATAGCTACATCTGTAAAGACGTCAAACCTGTATTGTGATTAGCTTAACTACACTTATATATATCTGCGCAAATCTTGTAAATATGTAGATTATTTTAACATGTAACTTAGACATCTAAATATACGTCAGTTGGAATGTGAGAGTAATTCTTGGTTAGAGAACAAGAAGCGTCCTGAATCACTCGAATCATAGAGCTAGATTGGGAATGGATACAGATAAAGTCTTGTCCGGATTGACATTGATTGTAAAGTATTACTGAACTAAATATCTTTTATGCCTCATCAACCATAATGAGAGGGAATGAGCATCGACACAGATAAACTAGTGTCCAGATTGACATTGATAGTAATGTATTACAGAACTGAATATCTCTTATGCCTCATCAACCAAAATGAGAGGGAATGAGCATCGACACAGATAAACTAGTGTCCAGATTGACATTGATAGTAATGTATTACAGAACTGAATATCTCTTATGCCTCATCAACCATAATGAGAGGGAATGAGCATCGATACAGATAAAGTCATGTGTGGATTGACGCTGATAGTAAAATGTCATTGAACTGAATAGCTCTTATGCCTCGTCAACCATAACAAGAGGAAAGGAGTATGGATACAGATAAACATGTGCCCAGATTGACATTGATAGTAAAGTATTCCTGGAACCGTGAGTTCCCAATTGTGTTGCACCTGGATTGATACTGGTCTGAGAGATTTTTATGGATTAGGGCATTTACTAAACAATGAGTAATTTTAGTAAGTGTAATTTCATTTAACCCTCCATATGAAGATAGCAATTACCGATTTACATCTGATTATTTATTTCTGATAAATTATGAATTAGATTTGCAAGTTTTTTTCTTTAAACGGTTTATTTTCATTAGCGGTTTCTCAGCGAAAGTGATTTGCCCATTTCTGGCTTTTAAGAAGCAATGGAGAAATTTTTTAAACTAAAAACTTTTCGGGTTTTGGAAAACGACTTCGACATTTTTGATCAGATGACGGTTCAAAGGGTTCGTTGTGGATCGGACACTGCCATCNATGGAGAAATTTTTTAAACTAAAAACTTTTCGGGTTTTGGAAAACGACTTCGACATTTTTCATCAGATGACGGTTCAAAGGGTTCGTTGTGGATCGGACACTGCCATCTTTGCGTGGAGGGTTACCTGAAATTACGTTTACAGTCCCTTTAAATTGGGAAGAGTTTTTCGTTGAGGTATCCTAAGATTTATCCGTAAACAGGAAAGGTAGCCGGCTAAGTCTACAGGAATCTATAGATTAAAGACTCAAAAGTGATGTGTTGTATACTCAAAATCCCAATCGCTTGATTTCGATATCCACTGTGGTCACCTTAATTTGAGGATCTTAATCACTTCATTTCAGTTACCCATTCAGGCTACAATCGCGGATATCGAAAAAAGATTAAATCAATATGCAGATTAACAAAAGATCAAGATCAATTATTTTCACTATATTCACAGTACAAGAGTTCCAAGCTCTGTGTTCAAATTAGAATCTTCCCCAACATTAGAATTAGAGATTTTACAGATAGGACAACAGGAGTATGTTGCTAGTTAACCGGTTCACTGTCCCGTTTAGCCTTCTATTAGAGATTTTACAGATAGGACAAGAGGAGTATGTTGCTAGTTAACCGGTTCACTGTCCCGTTTAGCCTTCTATTGGCTGAATGAATTTTCAATGAGATCTTGCCAGGCTACATTTGTTGCATAATACGCACTGGGTTGGGTACTGGTAACCCAGACTGGACAGTACTGCTCAAATACTCAAGTGGACCCGGTATTTTGAATATTCAGGAATTCCTGGTGCGTAGCTAATAAAAAAAGCCATTTTACTGATTTGTTGTTGTAAAAGTAGTTTTATCAAAGTCTGTGTTAACTTTACTGTGTTTCCTTTTGACTAACAAAGCATGGTATTTTTACGCAACACAAAGTTCACAAGATTGGACCGATAACAATGATAACAATAATTGATTTGATTGATTTTACGAGACTGATGAAATCCTTTTCACTTGACATAGATTTACTGATCTTGTTATGAGAACAATGACAGAGGATAGAGGATGAATGGAATAAGATAGAGAGATGAATATTATAAAGAGTAGATAGATAGATAAATAGTTAAATAATGTAACCTGTAAACCTTTAAACCTGTAAACCTGTAAACCTGTAAACCTGTAAACTTGCTGAAGGTAAAGCTATAAAGCTAAGTGAAACCAATAAACCTCAAGTAAAACCAAGAAACCTGAAGTTAAACCTTTAAGTTTGAAATTAAACTTGCTGAAGGTAAGCCTATAAACCTGAATTAAGCCTGCTGAAGTTAAACGTATAAACCTTAAGTAAAACCTATAAACCTGAATTAAATATGCTGAAGGTAAATCATTGTACCTTTAAAAATTGAATTAAACCTGCAGAAGGTAAACCTATAAACCTGAATTAAATCTGCGGAAGGTAAATCATTGAACCCATAAAGCCTGAATTAAACCTGCTGAAGGTAAAGCTATAAACCTTGAGTTAAACCTGCTAAAGGTAAACCTATAAACCTAAAAAGCCGTGAAACTAAACCTGGATCCAGATATAAAACCTTCTATGGATATTAGAGCAAGAATGATCGGGTAACAGGATAATAAAGATTTACGAGGAATAAAAGTAGAATAAAAAATATCCCTGTGTCCTAGTTCTAGGTTGAGAACTCAGTTAGGTTTTGGTTGGATCAGGGTTGGAGTTAGAACTGAGCTGAGTAGATGGGTAACCCGGAGCTACAGTTTCCAATCCTTTATATTAAACCATTCAAGGATCTTTTATATTTAACCATTCAAACTTCAATACCATCTGATATCTTTGCCCCTATCCCCATCCCCACTCCTACCCTTCTTTAACCTACCGTCTGATATGTTTGCCCCCCTCTCGGCCCCCATCCACCTCCCCACTCCTACCCTTC
>NW_019396141.1:418896-419988 GCF_000591075.1 Eurytemora carolleeae
CTGATATATTTTTCCCCTCTCGACCCACCCCCCAAACGAAATTTCAAGTAACTGTTATATTTGTGTTGTGGGATGTATTTTGGCGTAGTTAACTTGAATGGGATAATTATTTTATAGCTAAAAATGGATTATACAAAATTCTGGTTTATCTATAAAAGTAAAAAAGTTACCACGCCATTGTCCTCATTGTTGCTCAGATTAAGGTTTAAAGGTTAATGTTGTGAATTGTGCATGCAACTATGTAAATAGGGAGATACTTGAAATTTTGTCGACAGTCCCTTTAAACTGTTTTTAATCTATCTAATTAATGTTCATCACAAAACTTGATAATATCAACATAAGAAAGAAGTTACTTTTATGTAAAATTGATGGTACTTTGCATAGATAAAGATAGATTGCACATAAGACGACATTTTTCATCTTGAAAGATATAAATGTACAGAGATGTTTTAAAGATATTCCTCTTATAAAGATTAACCAGGTCGGTTGTGAACATTGGCTGTTCTTATGCCATTGAGTACCAGTGGTGTACATCAATTCTGTAAAGAGAAATTTATGTTAGTTTAGTCCTTCTATGGTCCTTCTCATGTCCTTCTTCAGTTCTCCTAAATATGATATATTGGTCAGTGAAATTTTGTTGTTTAAATAGTTAAATTAAAACACCAAACCACCCCGCTTATCATGAAGTACACCTTGACCAGACCCTGGAAGTATGAGTTCGCGGACTGTACAATTCTTGGTGATTTTGCGTACATAAGCTATCTATGTTTATTTTTTTTATCTATGGTACTTTGCGTACATAAGTTATCTATGTTTATTTATTTATCTATGGTACTTTGCGTACATAAGCTATTTATGTTTATTTATTTATCTATGGTACTTTGCGTACATAAGCTATCTATGTTTATATATTTATCTATGATACTTTGCGTACATAAGCTATCTATGTTTATTTATTTATCTATGGTACTTTGTGTACATAAGCTATCTATGTTTATTTATTCATCTATGGTACTTTGTGTACATAAGCTATCTATGTTTATTTATTTAAATTGTTGGACCACATGCTTCTCCTTCTGAATCTATAATATT
>NW_019396141.1:420098-476230 GCF_000591075.1 Eurytemora carolleeae
CTATCCCCCCCCCATATTAGGAAAGAGAAATTTTTTTGTGTGTGTGTTGTTTTCAATTTTGAGAGGGGAAAATTAGATTTTAAGCCACTTCGGAGTCTTTGGGGGCACTGTAATCACTTTATATATTATTCTATTGTATATGGAGGGTTAAACCTTTCTTTTTTTAATCTGTCAACCCCCCCCCCCTCTCAATCAGTAATTGGATTTTGTCTTGTCTTAATCAACTTATTCTAGACAAAAGAATTCTTTATTTTCATTATTTTTATTATTTTCAGTATAAGGCCAAGCAATCAAAACAACCTATAACCCTGAGTCCACATTTAATGAATTTGAGCCGCGTCTCAAATCCACCAAAAACCGGTTTCAATAGAGCGCCGGCTTAGATCTTGTAAAATTGAATACAATTTTAAGTGGAACCAACCATATTTGAGCCGCGGCTCAGATTTAAGGCGCGGCTCAAATTCCTTAAATTCGGCCTCTCGTCACTAGTAGTTAAAAGTTCGATCCTTATCCCGGAGAATTGGGATTTTCGATCACAATTTGACCAATTAAACATCATTTTTTAGCCTTTTTCTTTTACATTTTTTAAAGTAAATAATAAGAAAAACTTCGTAAGTTTAAAGATTGTTGAATAATAGACGAACACATGATCGAATTCAATTAGTAGAAACCGTATGCATCTTGTCACATGCTTAGTCCGGGTTAAAGCAGGTCCAAACTGTATAGTAAATTGTTTTGTAGTTGAAAAAAAATATGAAAAGAAAAGATAGAAAATTTAAATCCATGAAACAAAAACAAAAATCTTAATTTGTTTTTAAATATCAAATGAAAAAGCCAGCCTTGTCAATATTACGAAATACTGTTTAGTCCAATACTGAAAAATGCCAATAAATATTGGGAAATTTAAACCTGGTAACACCTTACAGGATATTGTTGGTTCGCTGGTCGGTTGGGTTGTTGGATGGTTGGATGTTTGGATAGTTAGATGGTTGGATGATTGGATGATTGGATGGTTGTTTGGATGGATAGATGGTTGGATGGTTGATTGGTTAGATTGTTGGATGGTTGGATGGTTGTTTGGCTTGATTATTGGATGGTTAGATGGTTGGTTTGTTGGATGGTTGGATGGTCAGATAGGTGTTTTGTTGGATGGTTAGACGATTGGTTGGTTAGATGGGTGGATTGATGGTTGGATGGTTGGTTGGCTGGTTGTATATGGTTGTATGATTGGCTGGTTGGATGGTTTGATGGTTAAAATCTCTTTTGATAAAGTTTTGAAATATATTTTGATATACTCCTTATTTGTGTTCATTGCACTGCGTAGAATATGCATAAAATGGAGCATCAAGGTGTCTACCAATAATAACTGATTTAAAAAATGGTGCGCGCGATAAGCGCGGTAATTTTTTCCATTGCACAATAAACGGAGAGAAATTAGAAATCTAAGGTCGACAACTCTTTTAAATTATATGATAAAATCAATTGTAAAGTTTTAAAACTAATAAAGAAAGTAAAAATATAGAATTGTCAAGAAATGATTATTATAAATAATAATTTCCTATATAGTATTCAATCAGGGAACTATTAAATATTAAAAATAATTTAGTGAGGCCCTAACTTGTCTTTAATGCTAGTTTTTTAGAAAAGTTTTTTTTGTTTGGGTTTTTTTACATAAATATATGACATTTTGAAATTCACGCTTTTTTAACTTCACTCTCAAAAGTTCAATGTAACTTGTTAAAGTAAATTGAAGCACGTTTTAATAAGTACGTAATGTACGCTATTTAATATGTATGTCAACCATAAAGCTTTAAACGAATACATACTTAGATTTTTAGATTTTTTAAAAAATTCCGAAAATTAAAACGGATTCATATTTTTGGACAATTATCATAAATAAAATAAATGACATGATAAACTCGAGAGAAAAAAAAATTTAAAACTATTTACGTTTTTTTTCAAGAAAAAAAACAATCATGATACATTTCAATGTATTCGTATTCAACCAATGAACTTGGATCATTGGAATTTTTTAATATAAAGAAATTGATTAGACGAGACCTAAAACATTTCAAATGCTCATTTTTAGAAAAGTAAACTTTTTGGAGTTTTTTTTAGACATAACTCGATACATATTATTTCATTTTTCTGGAAAATTACCAAGAATTTATATATCACAAGGTAAATTCAAGAAAAAAAAGTATTTTGAATGTCAAATCCCCCCTGCTGGCTGCCCGACCCCCTGGAAACATTTAATATTTTTCTTATCCTGTTGTCTAATAACCGTTTAGGCACAGAAGGTCGTCTTCAGGGTCTGCTATTAGATTGAAATAAACAGTTTGATCATAAAATTATGTATCTTACTATTTTAAGATCTTTCGTAAATTAACAAAATCTACAATATATACAATATCTTCAATATCTACAATATCTACAATATCTACAATATATGCAATATCTACAATATCTACAATATCTACAATAAATACAATATCTACAATATCTACAATATCTACAATATCTACAATATCTACAATATCTACAATATCTACAATATCTACAATATCTACAATATCTACAATATCTACAATATCACCAATACAATATCTACAATATCTACATATCTTCAATATCATACAATATCTACAATATCTACAATATCTACAATATTTACAATATCTACAATATCTACAATATCTACAATATCTACAATATCTACAATATCTACAATATCTACATATATTCAATATCTACAATATCTACAATATCTACAATATCTGAAAAGATGAAAATATTTAAGATTTATTTTGCGGTTGTGTCTAGAAATGCACCTAGAGCCTATATAGTATTATAGTAGATTACAATTAGAGTGACAAAACTTTGCAAAAACTTTTGTGCAAAAAAGAACTCTTATTCAGAATTTTAAATTTGCCAGGAATTGTACAGGGAATAAGTAGTACAAGCATTTAGTTGGGTTTGAAGAAGGGTATCCAGCGCAATGGGGAAATAGTTTTTGTTGCGTAAAAAAAGCTTAAATTTCCAAATTTGAGCGGAATTCTGCTTTGATCTTTTTCGTGCAAAAAGGCTTAATTGCAACGGAATGAGTTGGACACTAATTCCGCGCAAATTCGGAATTGCGCATCGTTTGCACTTGCTTCTACAAATATCATTTTCGCTCAAAAATGTGCAATTTAACCTGGAATCAGATAAAATCAATGAAAACCGGTGACCAAAGAAAAAAAAACCAGCTGGAAAAATATTGACATTGCAAGTCTGAAAGAGTTCCTATGCAACTTGAATGTTGCCATAAATTGTTAACAAACCCTATCTCCTCTACCCATCTTACAACTTTCATCTACTCGATCCATTTCCTTGTTTCTTTTTAGTTTTTTTCTGTAGAGACATAGATAGTATATTTGATTTAGTTTTTATTATGATTAACAATATGTCTGCCTATTATATAGTTTGTAGTGTATTCAGACAATATACGATAAATCAAGAACAGATTGTCTGTCCAAAAATACTTCTTGTTAAAGAATAGTATTTTATCATTATTTTTCTTTAAACGTTTTAGTAGGAATCCCAATTTTACGATTCATATTATTTAAATGCTTTAGAAAGTTGCATAAACATTTTTAAGACTGGGTTAACTTTGAAACGTCGTAACGCCTTGGTCCATGAGTTTACCTCAATAGTTTACTTTTACTTTTTTGTAGCTCTAGACATTTACATTGTAGAATAGTGAAGTAATCGTTGTTAGGTTTAGTTTTTAAGAGTAATTGACAAAATCTCAGCGATTTTTGGCGAGAACTTGAAACATTTGGATCACTGTGAACTAGCACGACATTCTGTTTGTGATTATGATAAATTCTGAAGTGCATTTAATGTTGTTACAAAGCAAATAACTTTACAATTCAGTTATAACATCAATTATTAAGTGAAATGGGTTTGTTTACAACTCCTATTCCTATTCCAAAGTTTTCTGGTTATTACTGTAAATATAAAAATTAATGATAATTCAAGAAAAAAAAATGTTTACTATAAAATAACAATTAGTAATTTTCTCAATTTCACCGGATCTGTCGATATATCTGACTGCACCATTGGTTGATTAGATCAAACTATAAGGATTAATTCCGATGAAAAGTTTTAAATTATCTTTAAACTGGGTTACAATAGCAGTAGTTCAGGTGAACTGGCATTTTCGGTTTTTGTAAAATGAAATATGTTTTTTGAGACACCTGGGGGAGAACGTAAACAACATAAATAATGCAGCTCTAGGTTTAATAGAAAACCTCAGCTTTGTCCACCATTCAATCTTGATGGAACCATAGACAGGGAAAACAGGGGAAAACTTGTGACCTATAGAACCATAGAAAGGGAAAACAGGGGAAAGCTTGTGATATTTTAACCATAGAGAAGGAGAAAGGTTAAAACTTGTGATTTTCGATCCAAAGAGGGAGAAAACGGGAGAAAATGTGTGACCTATAGAACCATAGAGAGGGAAAATAAGAGAAAGCTTGTGACATTTGAACCATAGAGAAGGAAAAAGGTTGAAACTTGTGATTTTTGATCCAAAGAAGGGGAAAACGGGAGAAAATTTGTGACCTATAGAACCATAGAGAGGGAAAACAGGGGGAAAGTTGTGACCTATAGAACCATAGACAGGGAAAACAGGGGGAAACTTGTGACCTATAGAACCATAGAGAGGAAAAATAAGAGAAAACTTGTGACATTTGAACCATAGAGAAGGAAAACAGGAGAAAACTTGTGCCTTTACAACCATGGGAAGGAAAACACGAGAAAACTTGCGACTTTAGAACCACAGAGAAGGAAAACAGGAGCAAATTTGTGACTTTACAACCATAGAGAAGGAAAACAGGAGAAAACTTGTGACTTTAGATCCACAGAGAAGGAAAACAGGAGAAAACATTTTGTTTTAAATTAAAACTAGGGTTTACAGCGAGAGGGGAAAATCGTTTCGCTAAAATTTTCGCGAAAAAATATGTTCGTCTGAAATTTCGCATTTTTTTGCAATTTTTTTGCTCGTGAAAAATGCGGAAATGTTCGCTTTTTCGCAAATTTCGCTTTGATCTGTTTCGCGAAAATGTGAAATTTTCGCAAAATAAGAAAGGCGAATATTTCGCAAAAAATAGGCTAATTCGGTTGGGGGGGGTAATGAATTAGACCCCTAAGATCACATCCCTAAAAAAGTGTTAAGGATATGGGAGGTTTTTTTCTCTAAACATGCGTTACTTATATTTAGAGTCAGTTAGTAATACTAGATATATCAAATTCTCTTCATCGAACATGGAAAGTAAAGCAAGAGAAATTATTAATTATGATATAATAAAAGTTCTCATGCTGAGCTCTGAGAGTAGAGATTTCGTAAGTTTTTTTGCGCAATTAATTGTTATAGTTTTGGTAACATTTAATTTTTCCCGAAAATTGCGAAAATTTTGACTCGTTTTCGCATTTTTTCGCTTAATTAATTTTCGCGAAATTTTGCGTAGTACGAGCAAACATTTTCGCATTTTTGCTCGAAAGTTTTCGTTAGCTTGAAACCCTTATTAGAACCCTAGAGAGTGAAAAAAACCAATAGAACACTTGTAACTTTAGAATTCCATAGAGAAGTTAAAAGGTTGAAACTTGTGACATTAAAGTCATAACTTTCATTTGTTAAGTATTCGTCACTTTAATCATTTATTTCTATATAGTCGTCCATTAATTCATAGTCGTCAGATAATTTATAAATTTCTTCATAATCGTCATTGTAACTTAATTCATTAATTTCTTCATAATCGTCCCTGTATTTATATTCTTCAGGTTATTAAATAATTTCTTCATAATCATCATTCAATTCAAAATCGTCACATTAATCATTTATTTATACATAATCGTCCTTTGACTCATATTCGTCAGATTATTAATTGATTTCTGCATATTCGTCATATGTTTGTTATATGCTAATTTATTATGTAAATTAATGTATTAATACTGAGATAATTTTTTTCATATTCTTTTTATGATCAATTTCTTGATAACAATCTTTGCAATCATCTTTTTATTCTAAGTCTGCTTTCTGTTTATTAAAGAACTTAAGCGGTAATTGATAATAGCGTGGTAAGGTAGAGTTGCAAAGGTACACAGATATGTTTAGTCTCATTAAAGATAAATCAGATATCCATACTTAAAGGGACTGTAAAGGAAAAATGAAAAGGGTCATAGGATGAAACCTGAAAATTTCAGGTTTCATCCTGGGTCATAGGATGAAACCTGAAAATTTCAGGTTTCATCCTTTACCCCCTTTTATTTTTCCTGTACAATCCCTTTAATTGTGACATTCTACGACGCAAGATATTGGATATTATGAAGAATTAGATGAACCAGGAAAAGGTAGTTTAACTTCTTATAGACTATAAATGAACGTCTAATTAACTTAATTATGTAAATAATACGATTCAAACTATTTTATCCCGTTTCTGATGTAATTATTAATTTTTATTTTAGAATATATGAGTTGATGTGTTAAGCTCACATAGATTTTATTAACCCTATCTCTGCTGGGGTACTTGAAAACCAGGATATGCTGGGGGGGGGGGGAAATTTGACCCCCCCTCTAAATCCCATGTTTTATGTCCAAATATGACAAATGATACATCATTGGAAAGCTCTTGTGCTCTACTTTTAAATCTGCAAAAAAATTTACAAATTTGCAAAAATTGAATTTTTTATCGCAAAATCCAGTTATATAGTAAAAATGTTTGGAAAAAAAATTTGTCCAAAAAATGAAAAATTCTACATTTTTGAAAAGCCCTTGACCATGCCATTTCAAATATGCAAAAGTTTTTGCAAAATTTTAAATAACCTGATTTTTAATCGAGAAAAACTAAAAATGTGCAAATTTCCTTTGACAGGTTGTTTGCAAAAAATTTGCCATTTTTTTCGCAAAACTTGTGCAATTCGTTTCCTTATGTCGAAGGCTTTCCAAAAAGCTAAATTTTATCAAAATCTGACAAGTGGAAGTGGGTCAAAACAAAGATTTAGTTTGCTACAGGAAAAAGCAGTCATTCAGGCAGTATGCCTGAGGACTCAGGCAGTTAGTATTAAAGCCCGGTTTTAGGCCTAAAGGGAAGGCTTTGGGTATGTAGGAAAAGTCAGAAAATTTCAACAGCCTCAGACCAATACTTTTTGAGTTATGTAAAAAAAACTACAGGGGGGGGGTCAAATTGCCCCCCCCAGTAGGAATAGGGTTAAATTGGATTGTTCATTTGGCGTACTGTCCAGTTTTACCTTATATAGTCTGTATTTGTACTGTACAGCTTGCTCTGCCTGGTTTAAAGTCGATGCGGTACTTGAAATGACCCGAAGGTTCCAATGAGCTTTTTACACAAATGAGAAAATACTATCTTTCTTTGTCAACTTTATCATTCTTGAAGATTACGTAGATAACAGAATTTTAGTTGAACCAATTTTCTAGATTAAAAGTTCAACTTTCACCTAGTTTAACTACTTCTCACTATTCATTAATTCCGACCTAAGGTTTGGAAAATGGTAATCATTAAAGAGAATAAAGTAACTATTGTAATTTAGCCTATGCTGAAAACTTTAGAATAAGATTTCTTTAATCCCTATCACTTAATCTGATCGATTTTCTTTTTAAACCGTTCTTTCTTGGATATAGTAGAGAAAAATCAAGAACCGGTTTTTAAAAATTGAAAGTCCCTCCCGTTTCTGTATGTTAATCTTAAATGGCGCGCAAAATTTTAGATTTATCGGCTTCATATATGTGACCTTGATTGAGGATAAAAGGACAAGATTAGGTTAGTCTCGTTATTAAGAAAAAGTGAGGATCAAGCATTAATCTCGATATCCACCATTCTGAAGTTTTCAGCTCTAGTAAGATAAATAAAATAAGTATTACTGCATGCCAATCCTGAAGTAGATTACAAGACAATATAAACACAGAATCAAGATTAAATATATATATATATATATATATATATAATTTATATATATATACTTTGCTAGTTTGAGTGATTGGTTGTTTGGCCCAAATTTATTGTCGGACCTCAGGAAAATTTTAAGAATGGTCAGAATTAGAAAAATCAAAATTAGAAAATCCACGAAAAAGAATTAAGTTTGGACTGGAAGGATGGATGGGTCTTCTAAATTGACAGTCGTCTTAGTTAATTTCAACAATGTGAACCATATGGGTCAGCATGTCAGGCAGGGCCATTTAGTCAGGTTTCATAATTTTGGTAGGAGTCGTAGACAGTTTTCACGGAAATTTATATGATAATTAAGTTACAGGATTTCAGAGATGACGGTAAGGAATTTAATAAGCCTTTTTCTTGTATCGATGTTTCTTGTATCGATGTTTAAGAAAAATTAAAATATTAAAAAAGTTTAAAGCTAAAATTATATTAGGAAAACTTAGTATAATACAAACGGTAGTCCCATAAATAATTGACATTAAAGCTATCCCCAAAATATAAAATATTGTGGTGTTACAGTAATTCCCAAACAAATTATAGTATATTACAGTGGTTCCCAAAGGCAGTTTATTACAGTGGTTTCCAAAAAAATCTATATTACAAAATCCAAAAAGAAGTGAAACAAAACAATAAATATATTTATCCACATTTTTTACATTTTAACATATATTTTAAACATTCATTACATAAATTTAAATTCCATTTTATTTCTCTAAACCTACAGATTTTTCAATTAAATAAATATATTTTATATATTCCTATACTATTCATATACATGTTTCAAAGTAAGTTTTGCAAATAAATTATAATATTAATATTATGATTTTTACCGTTAATTATACTACCCCCCCCCCTACCGCCCTTCCCCCTCCTTCTAAAACTTTTAAGAAATCTGCAGACCCCCCCCCCCTACCATTATTATAACTTCAATTTTCTGCTAAAAGAGACTTTTAACATGATTTTAAATGACACATATATAGTCTATAAATTGTGGGCAACCAAAATGACTTTGAATGTCCCTTGAACTTTGAATTTGAAGTGAAGTCTTCCTTCTATTTAAAAATTAAATGCAGGAGTTTGATCTAAGTTTTAAAAAAATATTTGAGAAATGATGATTTGACTTTTTTTTTGTCCGGTAAACCCCACTTTAAACTAAAGAGACAAGTTGACAATTTTACAACAATCATGACAAAAACAAGTATTAAATATACATTATACATGACTAGGCTTTTTTTGGTTTATGGATGGGGGATTTTTGGAGATTTTAATTTTTACACGAAAAAGGAAGTTTTAACTTTTTCTGAGAAAAATCATGCAATTTTCACCATTAGCCACTGTTTTTCCAAAAAATCTATCTTTTTTAATCGTAAGGGAGCTACGGCAGTAGTCTTTAAAAATTTAAAACATTTTTGAACTTCCATTTTAAGAAATCTGGTAAAGCTTATTTGTAAATACATGATAAAAATCCTTTTACGAGTATGGTATATGAGATAAAAAATCATTGTTTTACCAAACTTCGTTATTGTAAAAGTTTTAGGAAATCTGTTAGCCCGTAAAAACATACTTTTACAATTTTTTAAATATGTTTTAGCAATAACAGATGAGATCATGAAATTACAGGTTTTCAGAACTTAATAATTATACTTTATTTCTTACTTGATGTAATTTTCAAACATAGTTTTCCTGGAACATTTGTAATTTAAAATTTGAAATTTCTTTTGAATTTTAAGCGTTTTCTGAATAGACACCTATTATAATAAATCTTTATTTAAGACAACAAATGTTTTTATTTCCTAGATACATCACATTCATTTCAATATTTTTTTAACGTTTTTCATTTTTTTTCTTAAAGGGACTGTAAGCGGGGTTTCAAAAGCCCCTGCATGCAAAAGGGAGTACAAAAATACCCCCTAATTCTTTGACTGATATCATCCTGTGTTCAACACAAAGATAATAGAATATATATTAGAGGGGAATTTACTAGAAAAAAGTAAAAAACGGCCATTTTGTTGTACTGTTTCCATACTGCAGGTGTACTTCACATATTTGCGCTACATTACCTTTTGGGCCCTGGAACATTATTTTATAGAAAATCTAAAATTAATATTAAAAGAAAACCAAATTATGAAATAGGCTGGTTTCAAAATTAACCAATAATCATTTCAAATAGACTCTATGCCTTTCACTTTACAAACGATGATAGGGTGTTATAACTATAAATCAAATGATGTTTTTTAAGTCACCTAATTCATTTTAGAAAGTTTATTTAACAGCTTTAAAAAATCGAAATTGAAATGGATAGTCTAGGGAACATACTGTATTAATTTGTACTCTACTGCATATAATTTGTGAACATTTACATGATTTGTACACTTTGAACTCCCTTTCAGGCTGAAAGGGACTGACAAAATTCATACCGAAGGATTGATTAAATTCCATTCTAATATATATTCTATTCTCTTTGGTTCTACACTAAAATATTAAATTTATTCTGCGAATTCTGTGGAAAGTAAATATTAGTAGTTTTAAAGGGTAGTGTTGTGAATCGGACATGTCACTTTGCTAAGAGAGGATCACTTTAAATTACGCCTACAGTCTCTTTAAACGAATTACGGAGTTCTCGTTATAAGATGAACAACATACACTTAATATTTTTGTTGAAACATTAAATTTTTTTGTCTCCATTAAGCTAGATCTAACAATTCAATAACATTCAATGAGAGAATGCGCTATGAAAATAAATTAATTTTTGACGTAAAATCTACTCTATTTGATCTGGATATTACTGTAAAACCAGCGCATAATATTTCAAGCAAAACATCTTACAATTCATGTTTATTAGTTTAACTAAAACTTCAGAAAATGTATTTTGCTCGCGTAAAAAATAATATTCTATTTTAATTTTTAAGTCTAAGATCTGTATGGGCAAACTCCATTGATTCACATTGAATAGGTCACAACACGCTCACATCATTTTTTAATACTATATGTTTACATTACAGGGGCGTATTCAGGATTTTGTCCAGGGGTGGAGGCTTACATTTTTTTATCTTTCCAGTGGGGCTAAGCACCCGTTGGGGTCTGAAAACCCCCTGAAATTAATAGATTTCACTGGTTCAGGGGGGGGGGGCGTAGCCCCCATAGCCCCCCCCTGAATACGCCCTGTTTACAATAATAAACGGTTAGAAAATTTTTCATATCTTAAATTTCTTGATATGACAGGTTTCCAATTTTGTGTCCAATAAACGATTCACTTTTAAATCATGCAATGTGTAATATTTCTTCTATTTCATAAAGGGTGGTATAAAATATAATTGGTAGAAAAAGACTGACAATTTTAGCCAAACATATTTTGAATAAAAAATGTCTGTCCATTGTCGGGTATTTTTATTTTGACACGCCTGTATAGTGTATACACAATGATTGGTTTGGAAAAGAAAGATGGCCGATTGGTTTGGAAAAGAAAGATGGCCGATTTTCTCGTAATGAAAGGATTAATCCCTGGTCAAACCGGTTTATCAACTTTCATTGAACAAATTAATTATGTTTTAATTATTTGTTTTTTTGTTTTGTAAGAATTGATCCCTATACCCTCACTGTTACAAATTAATGTATTTGTATCACCGAATATACCCACGTACAATTGTACATGAGAAACTGTTCTTTAATGTTGATAATAGTCACGTAAATCTAGGAGCATATATATCAGGGAGTAAGGAATAGAAGGGAGAGACAACTGACGCGGTTCGCCCTACCATATGATTATACATGCTTTGCAGACGGTACTCCATTTTATATCGAGCTGTTTGGTTTCTTTAGTAGGGCCCCACAGGAAAAATATGTATTGGCTCAATTTTCTGACCAGTTTCGCCAATACATATTTTTCCTGTGGGGCCCTACTAAAGAAACCAAACAGCTCGATATAAAATGGAGTACCGTCTGCAAAGCATGTATAATCATATGGTAGGGCGAACCGCGTCAGTTGTCTCTCCCTTCTATTCCTTACTCCCTGATATATATGTATTATTTATGTATGTACTGTTTATCCTGCACAGTGTACAGTTTAAAGTTTGTGATTTGCAGCAGCGTTCAAATACACGTACATATACATGTACATGTACAATATACATGGAGTATGGAATGAGTATTAGCCTTGTTCATTCGTTCATTTATTTGGCAGCATTGTACTTGTCTCCGTTTGGTATCTTTGGTTTGTACAATGTAAATGTGTGCCATAAATTTGATTGATAGCCCTGTACATCTTTACATTTTGAAGATAATTGATATTCTTTTAACTCTTTTAAATTTGTACATTAAAAAATGGTTGATATCTCTGTACAATACATGTGTAAATTTAGAAGATGGTTGATATAGCGTATGTACAAGTGAAGTTGGTTGATATTCTTGTACAGGTGAACATTTAAAAGTTGGTTGACAGCTCTGTACATGTATAAGCTCCTTTATAGACTATGTACATAGTACATGTTAAACTTGTTGATTCCCTATGTACACATGAAGTTGGTCGATAGCCCTGTACATGATTACATTTAGAAGTTTGTTGTAAGCAGACCATTTGCCTCTGTTGTACCAGCTACGGTTGCTTTTGTAATCTTTGTACTGGGCCCTGCTCCATTATTCCTAAATAAATTAATTTGATTTTTAATCTAAAATAATATGTATAAGAGAAAATTAGTCCATGGACACTTCCAGGGATTCTAACTTTACAATTTTAAATAAAAATCTAAATTTCAACAATATTTTCTAATTTAAAAGACATAAAATTTCAAGAAAGTAGTCTATTTTTTAGGTTTTGTAATTCGTATCATATGGCATTAAAAATGATAACTTTCCCTGCAGATATCTGTAAATTGATGATGTACTCCGATTGTACACAACAGACCCCATTTAGTAGATATAAAATATCCCAACTTTAACAGATCTATGCTCTTTTATCTTTTTTTGAACCATGATCCCAGCAATTCTTATAATGTACCAACATATATAAAGTTGTGATATCTGTTTGGGTGTCTGTCTGTTTGTATGAACGATTATAACTCACGATTTGCCTCAAATTTTAATTGGGGAACTCGGGAGAACCACAGGAATGTGCTTAGCGTTGCTTAACAGTTTTTAGTCGAGTGGGTTGACTTTTTTTAGCTGTTTAGATTCTCGATAAAATCGACTATGTGCGGTTAAACGGCGGGAGTAACTATGAGTAACCTGCAGTGTCTGGTTCCCTAGCTATAGTTATATTATATTATTCTTACATCTTTTCTTCTTTCCCAAAATTTTCTTTCCTTATTTTTTTTTATTTTTTCTCATTTTTCAAACCAATTTCCTTTTATTATTAATTAAAATTAAATTTTTTGGGTAATACCATATAATCCTGAAAAATTCCTAAAAATAGTTAAACAACAGAAAGTATTAGGGAAAGCTACCGTACCATGTCGGTTGAAAAGGAAATTAAAAAGAAAGATTTCTAGATTGCAACCTTGCAACATTTACCCATTAACGTTTGAGAGTATCAAAGATATACAATGATGGTGCATTGACAGTTACTTCCGATTATTCTTCAATCAGCACTCTAGATCCTTTCATAGAAATATTTAGATAGTTTTTACATTAGATGGAAAATTAGGAAAAGTCATATGGTTTATGTATGTGAATATTAAAGGGTATGTGAATATTAAAGGGTATGTGAATATTAAAGGGTATGTGAAGATTAAAGGGTATGTGAAGATTAAAGGGTATGTGAATATTAAAGGGTATGTGAGTATTAAAGGGTATGTGAATATTAAAGGGTATGTGAATATTAAAGAGTAAGAACGCCCTTTTGAACCGTTGAATTTTCTCCAAAAGTATCTGAAGACGTTATTTGAGCGAGAGAAACGACAAACACTTTGAGATTATTAATCCGCGAAAGTTTAAAAGGGTACTGTTGTGAATTGTACCTACCAAACATATATTCTTATTTAAAGTTCCTTGAATTTACAAACATTCGTGCATTAATAATTTTAAAGTCTTCGTTGTTTCTCTTTCTTGAAAATTGTTTATTTCTGACATGTTTAAAGGATATTTTCCCTATCCTGAAAGGCCCCAAAATCTTTTTTATTTGCCCCTAAATGAGGAGCAGTAAGGTTGAAGATAAGAGAAGTTGTTTATATATATTTAGTTGCCAGCTAATACCAGGTTATATTAACATAAAACACACAACCTTGGCGCCAACACAGCACACGATATATGTCAAGAACACGGAGCACCGATAAACACGAGCTTACATCGAAAATTAATGAAATGCAGAATAGAGATTTTTATCTAATTTTGACTTTTTTGGAGAAAAAAATTCTTTAGTTTTCAATCGTTAAATCTCTGAAGGAACGGTTTACAATAAGCTCGTTAAATTAGGTTTCGTGTATGGTGAGCTTGTTAAAATCATCATAAGATACAGTGATAACCAGAACCCTGTAGAACAGGAAAACGACATTTAAGCAATACTGAAGTGCATTTGATGTGGTTTCAAAGCAAACAGATTTACTAGACACTTAATAAATCACTTATTAAGTAAAATGGGTTTACACTACACATTTGCTGTGTCTCAAGTTCATTGCATTATTCAAAGCCATCTTGTGAGTTTAAAAGTCGACTTCCTATTCCAGAGTTTTCAGGTTTTATTATTACCGTATATTATTTTGAAAGAATGTTAACCATGAAGCTCATCACATTTCACTCTCTTCTGCGTGAATTTATTTATTTGAATCCAGATTCTTTTGTCAAGCTTTTCATGAAAATACTATCCCCCCTCCCTCCCCTAATTAGTAGAGTACATGAAAAATATCTCTATAAGTCTAAGCTGTATACAATGAACGGTCCCCAAGGGATCACTATAAAGTAAGCCTACATATCATATATTATATACACAAGGGGGAAAATATTGTACTAACAGGGCCACAGTTTGAAATATCAAAGGTTTACACCCTAAGGTTTCAAAGATATAAAAATACAGAATTTTTCTTACCATTTGCTCCTCTCAGGGTTCTCCTCAATATTTTCATCAGGGCTAGGAGCAGGTTTAACCAGTCTAAAAATAAACAAGTGGTTTACACCGAGTAGTTTTCTTCAAAGCTTCGAGTAGTTTTTATCAAATTATTAAGAAATTTCCACCTAATTATCGAGTAGTTTACACCTTATTATTGGTTAGTTTACATCTTATTATCGAGTATTTTTCCATCTTATTATCGAGTAGTTTTCCATCTCATTATTGAATTGTTTTCCGTCTAATTATCGAGTAGTTTTCCATCTCGTTATTGAATAGTTTTCCATCTAATTATCGATTAATTTTCCATCTTATTAATAATTATAGAGCAGTT
This sequence comes from Eurytemora carolleeae, assembly GCF_000591075.1. Taxonomy (NCBI): domain Eukaryota; kingdom Metazoa; phylum Arthropoda; class Copepoda; order Calanoida; family Temoridae; genus Eurytemora; species Eurytemora carolleeae. Next base: position 435,463 of record NW_019396141.1, read on the forward strand.
TTCATCATATGTATCGAGAAGTTTTAACAACATAATCTGATCAAGAAAGAACATAAAATACAAACAAAGAAAAACTTTAAATCGATTGAGTTTTATTTTTGTAAAATAAGTACAATCGAGCACTAATGGGTACATATGAGTACAATTTAGTACAAGAGAGAACAAATGAATAAAAATAAGTACAAATGAATTCAACAAGTTCAGATGAGTACAAATTGTGTCAAATGTGCACAAGCTTTAAAAGAACGAGTTAAAAAAATATAATTTAAATGGTGTTATCAGCTTAAAATATCAGCATTTGGAAGTTTAAAAAACTCAGAAGAGACATTCAAATTTAAATATAATATATGTTCTCGAGAAATAAGACTTAACCAGAAAAACCTTGACATTTAAATTTTGAAATGTTTTTTTTTAGAACCAACCTGATGCACGGGGTGAGGATCAGAGAACTGAATGTTGTCCGAAATTGTCTAAATGAAAAATATAATTCAGTTATCTCAGACAAAACAAGAAAACAATGAACATTATTAAAAAAGTGATGATTTTTAACATTTCTTTGACTCAAATTAGAAATCATCCAAAGAATGCTCTTTAAGAAATAATTACAATAGTCTTAAAGTTTTTAAACTATTGCAAGGTAACCCCCTATTCAATTAGGTCAATGTCCGATTTACAACGGTACCCTTCAACATATGCTCGTTGAGTACAGAGATATATGTGTGTAAACTTATCGAGGTCCACTTGTTTTTAGCTGAAAATTCAAGTGTGTACTGTTTTGAGTTACGTCCGGTCTGAATTCAACACAGCTGACAGTCAGTCCAAAATAAATAATGAATTAAAAATTATTTTTGAATTTTTTCTAAACACTTTAGATAGATCCTTGTACTAAAATGTTGTACTACATGAAACAAGAATCGAGATTGCAGTACTACTTTTATATCCAAAATCAATGCACTTTTCTTGTTTATCAATGCCTTTTTATTTATTTACACACTTTTTATGTTTGCCGTGGGGGAGGGGGGGGGGGTTGTAATACTTTTTATTACCCTCTAAGAATACAAAATAGTTTTTATTGAGTAACAACTATGTTTTCAGTCGAACTCTTAACATTTTATTCTTGTAATCACAACTTTTTATAACCTTGTTAAATGTAAAATATCTTTAAAATGGAAATCATCTTGATAATAACATTTTACAAAATTTGTGAAAAATGTAAATATACGGGGGGGTGGTGTGCAGTGACGAAATGAAGAAAAAACCTTAAACGGTCAGCAGCCGTTACTTCAAATGACGCTCTATTTGTAAAGCGGAATCACCGATTCATAACAGTACCCAGGTAACAAAAGTTCATAAGTTGCATGATCCAAACCAGTGCAAGGATTGCCTGGTGTATTGTTTACTCGTACCAACCCGTCTAGTGTACCAACTTTGTGGTTCATCTAGAGTGCTTTATGCAACAAAATTAGAACCTTTTAAACCTGCACAATGCGGAAGCAAACAGTCGTTTTTCTCTTAAAAAATTATCAAATTCTGACAATTTCGATCATTTTCTCCGTAGCACAATACCGCAAATCACTTTCATGGATAAACCACAATTTAAAAAAAAAATCATTTCAGGCAGCCAAACAAGGACATATTATCAATTCATGTAAAAATAAATGATAAGTAAGAAGTAAAATGGAATTATTTATTCATTTTTATAGAGTATCATTTAGGTGTACGGAATATATTTACTCTAATCAATAAATATAGTTTCTTTAATATTTAATCTGTACATCAATATACAGGGTTAACCACAACGGGGGAGACTTAAGGGACGACTCTGCATTTAAAAAAAAATATTTTTGTTCATATATTCTGGGTTAAAATATTGTTTTTCTAATTTATAGGATTAAGGTTTTTAGAGTACCGTTGTAAATCAGGCATTGCATGGAGGGTCACTATAAGTCACGCTTACAGTCCCTTTAATAATATAAGAAAATAAGTATAATTTTGAAAAGTAGATTAAAACTTTATTTATACTTTTCATATGATTATCTTTCCAAGATCTATCTTCATCGTCTTCTTCAATCTCTTCCATTTTCTATTTATTTGTTAGAAACCAGTTCTTGTTGTAATTAGGTTAAATTGAACCATGGAAAACCTATACAACAGACACACTTGAGATAGGGTTTCCTATTCATTACGGATCAATTTAGATCCGTAAAGGTGTCACAGAACCTTTGCTGAAGATGTTAAGAATTTTATTGCTATTTGACCAACATAACCAATCCAAGATTCCCCCCAACAGAGGGACGTCAAGTCACTTTACGTCTCTTGAAACAATCAAGTAAAATAACCACCCCCTCTGGCCTCAGCGATGTTTTCGTGAAAAACCGTGCATTTTCATCTCAGAAGACGATGAAGTTTTTTACAGCTACTTTATCAGGATATAAAAAATGTTTCTTAACCTTATTATACTCTTTTGGAAATGAAGGGCAGAACAGAACCCTTCTAAACCGATTTACAATAAGATCAAACCATTCAATTTTTATACAGAGCTAAGGGTGACATGCTGAAAAAAAGTCCGCTGGTTGATTATTCCATTTGAATTAATTTGGAATAATCTTCCGCTTCCCACAATTTGTACAGCATGTTACACCCAGCTCTGTGTTGCATCTATAGGAGGTGGGTTTATTTTTAATTCGATTAACAAAGGCTCCTCTCTAATTTCTGAAAGTTTATAATCTCTATATTATAGCTATAGCTGGCCAAACGTCTGGACCAAATTAGCTGACATTTTTTGAGGGAACTTATGGGTATCCCGGGGGGTTGAAATGGGTTAAACATGTTATGAAATGTTCAAAAATAAATAGTGATATCCACAACGAAAACTATTACATTGATGGATTTATATTTCATACTGGTTATACTTATAAATGCGAAATCTACCATAAAATAATAAGAAATAATTTACAGAAATACGTGGTGCATGGATTTGATGACTCAAATTAACCCGCCAAAGGAACCAGTTAATAGAGTGATAGCTAAAAGAAAACTGAAGACTGTTCTAGAGATATTTGATTAGAAACTGGGTTCTCAGTTTGATAAACTATAAGAGGAAGTGGAGGCAGGGAGTGCAGATCCATCATGACCCCGGAACATGACCTCCGGAGCCTCCTGATTTGCAGAATGACCTCCAAGTCCCGTAAAAACATCTGTGTATGAAGTTATGAAGAGGCTCGAAGAAATAACGAGAGGCACTGAGATGGTATCGCAGGGACCTGGAGGGCATTCCGCGAATCTGGAGGCTCGGAGGTCTTTTCGCTGGGCTAATGCTGGCTCTACTCACCCTTCCTCGCAAGTGATCAATCAAAACTAGATCAAAACTTTAGTTACATGGTTTCCCTTCCTATTCACAGAAGGGATTGGAACTTATATTTCCAACTGGAACTTTTAAAAACATTTTCTAAACTTTATCGCAGACCAAAGCATCCCAGATATGTTTATGCTTTCTTTGCAGTTCTAAACATTAATATAATTTTAAATAATCCTTTATCTATAGGGCGGCATTTATTTTATCTACAGCGCGGCATTTATTTTATTTTTAGCACGGCAATTATTTTATTTAGGGCGCGGCATTTATTTTATTATAGCGCGGCGTTTTTATTATTTATAGCGCGGCAATTATTTTATTTAATAGCGCGAACTTTATCTTTTTTAAAGCACGGCATTTATTTTATTTATAGCGCGACATTTATTTTATTTATAGCCGGCATTTATTTTATTTATAGCGCGGCATTTATTTTATTTATAGCGCGGCAATTATTTTATTTAATAGCGCGAACTTTATCTTTTTTAAAGCACGGCATTTATTTTATTTATAGCGCGACATTTATTTTATTTATAGCACGGCATTTATTTTATTTATAGCGCGGCATTTATTTTATTTATAGCGCGGCAATTATTTTATTTAATAGCGCGAACTTTATCTTTTTTATAGCACGGCATTTATTTTATTTATAGCGCGACATTTATTTTATTTATAGCACGGCATTTATTTTATTTATAGCGCGGCATTTCCGATTCACAAAATACCCTTAAAGCCTTTATCTAAGTAACAATGAGGAAGCTATTGTTATCGTCTTTTTATTTTATAAAGGGTTAATTTCTTACAACTTTCTCCATTGTCTTTGCAGCCTAAATACATAAAAAATTTTATAATTTGAAAAGTAATGTAAAAAGTTTTTAGAAGTAACTATAAAGGTAAAAGTTTTTAAACAATTTGCGTACAGTCATATCTGAACTCTCGTACATTTTAGGTAACCCTGGATGTATTAATAACTTTACTGTTCCATGAAATTATTTTTTCCAATCAAAATCACCAAAAAGGTTTTATATGAATGAATACTTAAAGCTAAGAATTATTTTGCAAATTTTGCAACAAAGCAGGACTAGTATAAGAAGAGTCTATCCACAGTGTCCTTGAATCAGGACAAGTATAAGAAGAGTCTATCCACAGTGTTCTTGAATCATGACAAGTATAAGAAGAGTCTATCCACAGTGTCCTTGAATCAGGACAAGTATTGTAAGAAGAGTCTATCCACAGTGTCCTTGAATCAGGACAAGTATTGTAAGAAGAGTCTATCCACAGTGTCCTTGAATCAGGACAAGTATAATAAGAGTTTATCCACAGTGTCCTTGAATCATGACAAGTATAAGAAGAGTCTATCCACAGTGTCCTTGAATCAGGACAAGTATAAGAAGAGTACAGTGTCCTTGAATCAGGACAAGTATAAGAAGAGTTTATCCACAGTGTCCTTGAATCAAGACAAGTATAAGAAGAGTTTATCCACAGTGTCCTTGAATCAAGACAAGTATAAGAAGAGTCTATCCACAGTGTCCTTGAATCAGGACAAGTATAATAAGAGTTTATCCACAGTGTCCTTTAATCATGACAAGTGTTAAAAAGAGTCTATCCACAATGTCCTTGAATCAGGACAAGTATAAGAATATTCTATCCAAAGTGTTCTTGAATCAGGAAAAGTGTAAGAAGAGTCTATCCAAAGTGTTCTTAAATTCAGGAAAAGTGTAAGAAGAGTCTATCCAAAGTGTCTTGAATCAGGAAAAGTGTAATAAGAGTCTACCCACAGTGTCCTTGAATCAGGACAAGTATAAGAAGAGTCTATCCAAAGTGTCTTGAATCAGGAAAAGTGTAATAAGAGTCTACCCACAGTGTCCTTGAATCAGGACAAGTATAAGAAAAAGTCTACCAATACTCTCCCTGAATTAGGAATAACATAAGAAAAGTCTACCAATACTCTCACTGACTTAACATTGATGGCACCATTATTATAAAAATACGCATAAGAAATTTTTACAGTTTTAAAAAATAGTTTTGCGAGACCAATTCATTTATTATTAAAAACATTTATAACTGGCATTGACAGCTTTTTACTGTCTGAAGACTTATAAATAAAAAATGACAATGAAAAATAACAGTAATTCAGATCTTAAAAAAATAGGCTCAAAAAGGAGGGGAAAGGGTGTCATGTAATTGTCTTATTTGGTTATATTTCCTAAAGGTCTTACTGTGCTGAAATGCGTGTACTGAAACTATTACAAAAAATATTTGACTTCTTGTTTTTATGATAGTTAAGTGATTTCTCTATTCCAAAAATGGATTACTTTTAATTGCCTTTTTTTGCTTCAGAATCAAGAATGTCCCTTTTTAAATGGAGAATTGCGTAACAATGGCTATCCCTATAAGGTCGTTTTACCTTGACATTCCACAGTAGATTGCGAAGTTGACCGGGTAGCTCAAGCAGATGGTTGTGTCGATAAACAGAACAATATCCCTCGCTAGTTCATAGTTCATAAACTCATGAACACTAAACATAGATATATTAGTTCATAGCTCATAAACTCATGAACACTAAACATAGGTATATTAGTTCATAGCTCATAAACTCATGAACACTAAACATAGGTATATTAGTTCATAGTTCATAAAAGTAAGATATAAATCTATAGCTGTATGATATTGTATTTAGGGCTGACATAAAAGTAAGGAATATATCTATACCTTGAGGATATTGTATTTAGGGCTGACATACAAGTAAGGAATATATCTATACCTGGAGGATATTGTATTTAGGGCTGACATAAAAGTAAGGAATATATCTATACCTGGAGGATATTGTATTTAGGGCTGACATAAAAGTAAGGAATATATCTATACCTGGAGGATATTGTATTTAGGGCTGACATAAAAGTAAGGAATATGTTTATACCTGGAGGATATTGTATTTAGAGCTGACATGAAAGCAATGAATATATCTATACCTAGAGGGTATTGTATGCAGGCTGACATGAAAGTAAGGAATATTTCTATACTTATAGGATATTGCATGTAGGGTACTGACATAAAAATAATATTTATAACTATACCTGGATGATATTGTATGTAGGGTACTGACATAATAATAATATATATATCTATACCTGGATGATATTTTATGTAGGGTTGACATGAAAGTAAGAAATTTATCTATACCTGGAGGATATTGTATTCAGGGCTGACATGAAAGTAAGGAAAATTTTTATACCTGGTGGATATAGTATGTAGGGTTGACATAAAAGTAATGCATATATCTAGCTATACCTGTATGATATTGTATGTAGGGCTGATTTAAAAGTAATGAATATATCTACACACCTGGAGGATATGGTATGTAGGGCTGACATAAAAGAAATTAATATATCTAGCTATACCTGGAGAATATTGTTTGTAGGACTGACATAAAAGTAATGAATATGTCTAGCTATACCTCGAGGATGTTGTAAGCGGGGCTGGCATGAAAGTAGGGAATATTTCCATGCTTGTAGGATATTGTATGTAGGGTTTACATAAAAGTAATGCATATATCTAGCTATTCCTGGAGGATATTGTATTTAGGGCTGACATAAAAGTAATGCATAAATATATCTATACCTGGAGGATATTGTATGTAGGGCTGACATAAAAGTAATGCATATATATATCTATACCTGGAGGATATTGTATGTAGGGCTGACATGACAGCAAGTGGTATCTCAACGACGAGAAAAACAGCAATCACAACTAATCAGAATCTCTTTTTAATCAGTAGAATATTCAAATATTAATTAATCAATATTGAATGAAGAATTATTATTAAAATATCAAATATACGAAAATTCATTTCCTTGTAATAATTCATATAAAAATATATTAAACATTAGAAAATTGTTTTCCTTGCAATCATTTTTTTTTCAATTTGCATTTTATTTTTTTCATTCAGCATTTTGCTTCAAATTTCATCTTAATTTCATTTAAGTTAATTGCCAAATTATAACTTTCCTTATTAATTTATGTAGAGTTAAGAGTTTTCACAAAAAATGAAAAAGCGTAATAATAAAACAATATTGACTTGTAATTTAACGGGTAATATTTATTATAACGATCCTTTTCTAAGTTGATAAGTTTACTTATAGAATCCATCCATTTTCATTTTTTCGCAAACATCCGCTTTAAACTCTCATTATTAATTTATTCCTTAATCCGATTTTATTCATCCCATTTGTCTTTATTTATGTATTTCTGGCAGCACTCCTCTCTAGCTCTAATTCTCCAGGATAAATTCAGGAAACTGCTTTATACAGACTTTATACAAGTTTTTCTCTGTTCTGACAAGCTTAGAAACTTTGGACAAACTTGATGGACAGATCCTCACTAACTTGAATCTTAATGGGCTTGAGGCAAAAACTTTTGTATCGAAAAGGGAGTGACCGGCTAGGCATGGTAGTTGAGCTGATAATGCAGTAGTGTAGAGACTTTTTGGAATTCATTTGAAACCATCAGACGGTTTTATGGTGTAAACTGTATGATTGCTCAGTAAGAGAGCAAAATTGATTAATTATCCCTCACTGACCATTTTTTCTCAACGTGTTCCCTAACGGGTCTCAAATGAATTATAAAACATGTATTTACAATAATGCACTCTCAGTTCAACTACCATGTCTAGCCAGTTACTCCCTTTAAACTCCAATGCTTAGGCGATTCATTTTCCCCTGAGTTTAAAACTACAGAATAAAAAGTTAAAGTTTAAATGTCGCTCGTAACTTAAAACTAAACCTTAACTAAACCTTACAAATATTTGGCACATCGAATCGACGAGTTGAATTTATAAACCTATCAAATCCCAGCAGTCGTATATAGTTTTCTTTAAAAAGCTGCAGCACTTGCGTATTCATGAAACCCATTTTTTGATTTAATATAAAAGTATGAAACTAATTTTAATTGAATCATTAACTCTTTATTTTACAGAGTTTTTAAGCTACAACTTAAAAGTTGTGTACTCTTCCTCTGGTTTAACCGAAGATTCCAGAAATTGCCAACTTTCCCCGATTTAAGGAGTTAAAAAAACGCCGATTCAAAAGTTTGTACAGTGGATATCAAGTTAAGCGATGACGCTAAGAGCTATCTTAATCAAAAGTTTCTCTCTCCAGGCAGTTAGGGGATGGTGGCAAATAATAGAATTAATCAACTTTTAAACTTAATTTACAGTTGCACATTTTGTTATTTCTAAAAGTTAATCATTTTTGGGATTATTTTATGGCAAACTGCCGACTCCGATCCAGCATGCTGCATGTTAGAACGCTTTTTCACGATAATACTACTAATGGTAATAGGAATGATAATAATAAAAAGATAATCATGACAATAGGGTTAAAATTTTTACCCCTATTTATAATGAAAATAATAATGATTATGATGATAAAAATGATAATGATGATAATGATTAACATCATTATTCTCAATCCTTAATAATAATAATAAGTATACTAATGAAATAAATGATAACACTGATAATAATAATACCTATGAGCATCATAGTTGTGCTGTTAGCATCCCTCTGCCTCCTATTCTCTCTGCTCAGACCAAACAACGATGCTCTTCTAGGTATAAATTATTTTAAAAAAAATACCAATCATAATATGTCACACTTATGATTATTTATTCAAAACTAATTATACGTACTTTTTTAAAGATGTTTAAAGAGTCTTTGCCACAAACTCTGATTTTCTAATTCCTATATCTTTGCAACCCAGTGTCGTAAATATTTGAAACTTTAAATGGACTGTTCTTGTAATTTAAAGCGATCCTCCATTTCGAGAGGGGTATGTCTGATTCACAACGGTTCCCTTTAGACCATAATCGGATCAATAATGTGGAAGATAACGGTGTTTAACATCAAAAGTGCTTAATTTTGTTAATTTCTCCATTTTTTCCCAAACAAGAAAGCCACTTTTTAGAAAAACCACAAATGAAAATATATTAAGTTTTTCAAGAACAAAAGGAAAGATATCTAATTGATACTTGATCAGACAAAACTTTTAAGGATACCATTGTGTATCATAGATGCCCTTTTATAGATGGAGAGTCACTTTTATGTTAACAGTCCCTTTAAGGCTCTCATGAGGCCATTTTTGGTCCCACAAAAATTATATAATGTTTAAACTAGTTTTGCCTTTAAGCATTTAATAATTTATCATTAAAATCCTTAAACCATACTTTTTTAATTTTTGGATAATTTTTTAGTTTTAAGAATTCTTCAATTTCAATTTATCTGTTTTCAATATTCTAAATTTTCATTTTAATGAAGGTGAATATTTTGACATTTAAATATGCTATAGAATTCTTAAATTTATATTGAATCACTTCATTAAACTGATTTTTTTATATTAATGTTAAAAAGACGTAAAATTTTCAAATCTAAATATCTAAATCTTAAAGTTTTGTTAACAAATGAATTTCAAGATGTAATGTAAACTAATTTAAAAATATTTCAAATCTAACAAAGATATAATTAAATTGAAATTTCGTCCTTTTTGAAGACGATTAAATTAGTTTTTAATTAAAAAGTTAAAAAGCCAATTAAAAAAGTTTAATTTTATTAGCGCAAAAATCTGATTTCATTTTTCAGAATTCTTCTTTAAAACTTTAGCTATAAACAAATGCGTATAGTTATAAAATGTGCATGTCTAGGTTTACAAAATAGTATATCCTATACTATTATGTTATTATGAGGTAAGATGAAAAGTCAAGGCGTTGCGACACTTAAAAGTCGTCTAAATCTTAAAAATTGATGCACCTTTCCACATCAATTTGATGTGTTCTGTGCTAGTTGTAATAAAAACTTCTCTTTTTAAGATATTGCACTTTACACGATTCATGAGAAACCTGAGCCCAAAACTGAAGACTGAGTATCGTTATGAAAACCAGTTTTAAAACCCCGGGTTTACGAACGGGGTTAGGCAGTTTTGTGAATATCAATAGTTTTGTATATTGAAATATTACTTTTTTTCAGCTTGTTTTTAACTTTAATAATTTATTTTAATTAAATTTTACAATATTTTTCAATTTCAATATGATATCAGATGGAAATATTTTGAGACTTCTATATTTCTTGCTTTTCATCCTTTCTTCTTGATCGTCCATTCCTTGTCCATCCTTCAATCATACTTTGGCTAATTTTGAGAATAAAAATAAGAATAAAAGGTTACTCTCTCCCTTGTTTGTTTTTAATTTTGCTTCAGTCATGTTACTGTGTCAGCTCCTGCATTGCTAGCTAACACACTTTCAATAAAATTTTCTTGATGGAGGGGGAGCGGGGTAGGGGGGGCGTTTTACACATTTTCCACTTTTTTATCTTGAGTAAGACATAGAGGGGGGGATGGGACATCTGCCATCCTGTGTATTTGTCTTCATTCGCTATTGGTGAAAAAAATAGATAGTGTAAAGCTCAAATCCCCTCCTAATTTTTCCTGTTCAAAGTTTTTCAGCTTGTTTATATTCTCCATTTTTTTCGAATCTCTTAAATCAAAATCTACAAAATGTTAAGAAACCCCCAAAAAGGAAACTAGGGAGTTTCATTCAACGACACTCTTTAAAATTTTAAATTGTACAGAAAAGACTCTAGCAGAGGAGAATTAACTAGGTAAGAAGGGGCAGGGGCGGGGGGGGGGGCGGGGGTAATTGGCAATTACTTTCCATATTTTCCTATTCAGGTCTGTGTACGCCCCTTTCTCCAACATATGCATAAATGAGATTTGTGTAATCCATGCAAAGAATGTTAAATCTAAAGATGGGCATTGGACAGTGTTTTAAAGTTCCCTTTTTAAAAATTAAAGTTTTTCACAAGTATTCATTTTTCAAACCAAAAAAACTTTTATTACCTTGTCCATCTTTTTACTTTAAAATATGGCTAAGCTCGATAATGTTTTGATTTATATCTATAATTTTAGCAAAATTGTAGAGCAGACAAAGTTGAAAAGTGACAAACATCTTATATTTAAATTCCTCAATCAAATAATAAAAAAAATTCGAATTTCAAAAAAATATCTGAAAATGATTCCCGCCTCTAGTGTAACCTAGTTTTTTTTCTTGTGGAAAATCCCTAGATGCACTTTTTGATATAAAATGCATAAAACCGATTTATCTGAACAGAACTTCATTGTTGCAATATTGAGGCTTTAGAATAAATTATTCAAAGAAATCCATAGAAAAGGTAACTGCGTAAAACAAATACCAATAATGGGGAGGGGGGGGACGAGGAAATATCCCCACCTTTTCATAGACAAATATTTGAGGGGGAACTATGTATAAAGAAAGGTGGAGACTTTGCTCTTGTTAGTAGTTTTTTGAAGGGACTGGAAGTGTAAATTCAAGTGAACCTCCTTGCAAAGTTGCAATACGCGATTCACAAAGCTTTGTCTGATCAAGTTAAAAGTAAATATAAATGAAGGATGGTATGTAAACAGGAAGGGAAGGATGGGATGTAAACAAGAAGGGAAGGATGGTATGTAAACAGGAAGGAAAGGATGGGATGTAAACAAGAAGGGAAGGATGGGATGTAAACAGGAAGGAAAGGATGGGATGTAAACAAGAAGGGAAGGATGGGATGTAAACAGGAAAGAAAGGATGGGATGTAAACAGGAAGGGAAGGACGGGATGTAAACAGGAAGGGAAGGATGGGATGTAAACAAGAAGGGAAGGATGGGATGTAAAAAGGAAGGAAAGGACGGAATGTAAACAGGAAGGAAAGGATGGGATGTAAACAAGAAGGGAAGGATGGGATGTAAAAAGGAAGGAAAGGACGGAATGTAAACAGGAAGGAAAGGATGGGATGTAAACAAGAAGGGAAGGATGGGATGTAAACAGGAAAGGAAGGATGGGATGTAAACAGGAAGGGAAGGATGGGATGTAAACAGGAAGGATAGGATTGGATGTAAACAGGAAGTGAAGGATGGGATGTAAACAGGAAGGAAAGGATGGGATGTAAACAGGAAGGGAAGGATGGGATGTAAACAGGAATGGGAAGGATGGGATGTAAAAAGGAAGGAAAGGACGGAATGTGGATGGGATGTAAACAGGAATGGTAGGATGGGATGTAAACAGGAAGGAAAGGATGGGATGTAAACAGGAAGGGAAGGATGGGATGTAAACAGGAAGAGAAGGACGGGATGTAAACAGGAAGGGAAGGATGGGATGTAAACAGGAAGGGAAGGATGGGATGTAAACAGGAAGGGAAAGATGGGATGTAAACAGGAAGGGAAGAATGGGATGAAACAGGAAGGGAAGGACGGGATGTAAACAGGAAGGGAAGGACGGCATGTAAACAGGAAGTGAAGGACGGAATGTAAACAGGAAGTGAAGGACGGAATGTAAACAGGAAGGGAAGGATGGGATGTAAACAGGAATGGTAGGATAGGATGCAAACAGGTAGAGAAGGTTTGGGTGGGATATTTTGTCGTCAATGTATGGTCTGGGGATCCTAGTAGAATTTGGCAGGAAATATGCAATAAAACTAGATATTATCAATAAACAAAATGCACTCACATTTATTCATATTTTTACTGGAGTTAAATGTCTTATGAAGATTCTAAAACATTTTACTGAAAAGCCAAATCTTGACAAGTTTTAAGTTTTAATAAACTGGAATCTGGAAAAATTTCCTATTGCCTTTGTAAACTTTTAGGGTAAAAAATAGTAGATCACATTTTGAAAATCCCGAGACTTGTAGTTTTCGGTGTCTAATGTTTTAACTGCATGTGATTCTACAAAATTAGCTTTACGAAGTAATCTTGCTTGGAACAAAGACGATATAGAAAATGTCATTTAATTCCCATGTCTAATGGGACACGTTGTATCTAAGTCTTTTGATTTATTTTGATAGGTAAAATAAGTACAAGACTACAAAATATCTTTAATATTCTTATCGTTTCATCTCTCGATGCAATCTTCAGGATATCTTGATAGATAAATTTATAGATTTTTTTATGCAAACTTTTAATAAAGCAATGTTTCTATTATAATTGTCTTGGCAATTTTTTGTTCACACAAAGGAACTGAGTCTACAAATTTTCTAGTCTCTTTATTTTAAAAATCTGATGATGTAAACCTTTGATATTTTCAACTTAGATTATTTTATCTTAAAGAATTTATGGTTTGAGATATCTATTCCTAAAAATGGGCTGAAGCATAAAAAGCGCGTTTTACCTGGATGTTGCCGCGGATTGTACTTTAGGAGTGTTTCTGTTTACTGTAAGTCGTCTTCGTCTGCTCTCAGCTCTCCTCATGGCTATGAAATGAATAAAATATTTAAAGAGGGCAAATTTCCTATAGAATTTAAAATAATTATAAGGAATCCTTTATTTTTTAAATCTTTCGATTTTTTTGTGTCAAATACCGCGAAAATTGTTTTATATTTAATATTTTTACGCTTTAATGATATTTAATATTTACTACAAAATTAAAGAGATTTAGAGAGGAAAAATTAGAATTTTTAATATTCTCTTGATGCTTAATTATCATAGCCATCTTATTAATAAAGATCTTAGATTCAATTTCTTCATATTAAAAGTTTAAGCTTTTAGAATTTAAATTTTTAGTCTGACACAGGTTGAAAATAAATTTTTGTTCTAATACTTAAAATAAGAAAACTTACATAGATAATTTCAGGTTTAAAACTTTAAACAGCAATAGAAATGATATTGCAAAGAATAAAATTACAAAGATAATATCAACCATAACATATAAGATTACAAAGATTATATCAACCGCATAATATAAAATTACAAAGTTTATATCAACCGTAACATATAAAATTACAAAGGTTATATCAACCGTATAATATAAAACTACAAAGATTATATCAACCGTATAATATAAAATTACAAAGATTATATCAACCGTAACATATAAAATTACAAAGATTATATCAACCGTATAATATAAAACTACAAAGATTATATCAACCGTAACATATAAGATTACAAATATTACATCAACCGTATAATAAAAAATTACAAAGATTATATCAACCATATAATATAAAATTACAAAGATTATATCAACCGTACAATATAAAATTACAAAGATTATATCAACCGTATAATATAAAATTACAAAGATCACATCAACCATATAATATAAAATTACAAAGATTATATTAACCGTAACATATAAAATTACAAAGATTACATCAACCGTATAATATAAAATTACAAAGATTATATCAACCGTATAATACAAAATTTCAAAGATTTTATCAACTGTATAATATAAAATTACAAAGATTATATCAACCATATAATATAAAATTACAAAGATTATATCAACCGTATAATACAAAATTTCAAAGATTATATCAACCGTATAGTATAAAATTACAAAGATTTTATCAACCGTATAATATACAATTACAAAGATTATATCAACCGTATAATATAAAACTACAAAGATTATATCAACCATATAATATAAAATTTTAAAGATTATATCAACCGTATAATATAAAATTACAAAGATTATATCAACCATATAATATAAAATTACAAAGATTATATCAACCGTATAATATAAAATTACAAAGATTATATCAACCGTATAATATAAGATTAGGAAGATTATATCAACCATATAATATAAAATTTCAAAGATTATATCAACCATATAAAATAAAATTACAAAGATTTTATCAACCGTATAATATAAAACTACAAAGATTATATCAACCATATAATATAAAATTTCAAAGATTATATCAACTGTATAATATAAAATTACAAAGATTATATCAACCGTATAATATAAAACTACAAAGATTATATCAACCGTATAATATAAAATTACGAAGATTATATCAACCATATAATATAAAATTACAAAGATTATATCAACCATATAATATAAAATTACAAAGATTATATCAACCATATAATACAAAATTACAAAGATTATATCAACCGTATAATACAAAATTACAAGGATTATATCAACCATATAATATAAAATTACAAAGATTATATCAACAACATAAAATTACAAAGATTTTATCAACCGTATAATATAAAATTACAAAGATTTTATCAACCGTATAATACAAAATTACAAAGATTTTATCAACCATATAATGTAAAATTACAAAGATTATATCAACTTTATAATATAAAACTACAAAGATTATATCAACCGTATAATATAAAACTACAAAGATTATATCAACCGTATAATACAAAATTACAAAGATTTTATCAACCATATAATATAAAATTACAAAGATTATATCAACTTTATAATATAAAACTACAAAGATTATATCAACCGTATAATATAAAACTACAAAGATTATATCAACTGTATAATATAAAATTACAAAGATTTTATCAACCATATAATATAAAATTACAAAGATTATATCAACCGTATAATATAAAATTTCAAAGATTATATCAACTGTATAATATAAAATTTCAAAGATTACATCAACCCTATAATATAAAATTACAAAGATTATATCAACCGTATAATATAAAATTACAAAGATTTTATCAATCGTATAATATAAAATTACAAAGATTATATCAACTGTATAATATAAAATTACAAAGATTATATCAACCGTATAATACAAAATTTCAAAGATTTTATCAACTGTATAATATAAAATTACAAAGATTATATCAACCATATAATATAAAATTACAAAGATTATATCAACTGTATAATATAAAACTACAAAGATTATATCAACCGTATAACATAAAATTTCAAAGATTATATCAACTGTATAATATAAAATTACAAAGATTTTATCAACCATATAATATAAAATTACAAAGATTATATCAACCATATAATATAAAATTACAAAGATTTTATCAACCGTATAATATAAAATTACAAAGATTATATCAACCGTATAATATAAAATTTCAAAGATTATATCAACTGTATAATATAAAATTACAAAGATTACATCAACCATATAATACAAAATTACAAAGATTATATCATCCGTATAATATAAAATTACAAAGATTATATCAACCATATAATATAAAATTACAAAGATTACATCAACCATATAATACAAAATTACAAAGATTACATCAACCATATAATACAAAATTACAAAGATTTATCAACCATATAATATAAAATTACAAAGATTACATCAACCATATAATACAAAATTACAAAGATTACATCAACCATATAATACAAAATTACAAAGATTACATCAACCATATAATACAAAATTACAAAGATTTTATCAACCAAAACCTGCTGAAGAAAACTTTAGCATTTAAAAAACAAATCTGAAATGTTCACCATTAGAGATTTTAAAAACTTCATAATCTCAGGATGGTTCATCAAGTTAAAAATAAAAAAATAGAATTTGTAATTTGTTTGAAAAAGACCAGTAAATCTTGAAGAACTGTTTTTGACCTGAACCCGGATCCTTCCCCATTTCCTTAACCCTGTTTCTCCCCTTTACGTACCCCTCCACCTTCCCTATCTCTTCCCCATATCCCCCACACCCCCACCCCATCCTGGTTTCTAACTTTTAATGGGCACTTTCAGATAAGATTCTAATCTCTTTTCCCCCTTTTTACAATTCTTATTTACTAAACGCTAGTAAATGCCTGGAAAATACACTTGACTAGTACACCCTGTAATAATGAGATTTTAATGAAAATCTGAAGCCTGATTCTGTTTGTTTTATAGTTTATAAATAATATACGTTAATTTTTTCAAAGAAAGAAACAAGTTTGCTGTTGCGGGGAACCAATAGGGTGAAAAGTCTGAGTACATTTTTGAAAGTTTTCTTTGACCCTTTCTGAGTAACACCCTGCAAGTTCTTCGATCTTTTTTTGTGTTGACTATAATTTCTTTTCATGAATTAAATTTTTTTTTTCTTAAATGGCCTTTTTTAAGCGTTTCCGAAAAGATCAAACAAAATGAAAAAATAAACATTATTGTGTGTTATTGTGTTATTTTTCATTTGCAAACTAACCAGGAGGCGAAGGTCAAATTCAATTGACATTGCTTTTACGACTTTGTGACTCCGTTGCTCCTCTAGTTCTGATTTTAAGCGCAAGTATAAGAAAAGCAAATTTATTTGATTTCATATAATGAATTCAAAACATTTTTATTCTTCTTAATAACTCTTCAAAAAAGATGAGTTATGATGAAAAACATATAAGATTTGAATCGCAAGTGCATTTTACTTTAGTTTGACGTGACGTACCGTTAAATAACTCCTTCATAAAAAGAACGACATTTTTGGTTTACAAAGATTTAAAGATCATTTTTAATTTATTCGATAGATTCCAAGTTTATTTTCCGAAAATTAAATTTACAACATTATTGGCCGGTCAGTGGTCACGTAAAGGATGTCCATTTCTTGCTACAGGAGTACCCACAAAGGATAAAACTTGGCAACTGTAGAAAAATTTTTCATTCTTTATTTTTTTATCTAAAATTCTTTATTCCCTGCATTTGTAAATAGTGACTTTAAAAAAACGCATAAAAGTTAAAAATATATACGGTTGACATTAAAGTTTCATTCTTTGTGGGTAACCCTGTATACTAATACTACGGAGCCCGTTCTCTCCATAATAATGTTTAAACAGTGGCCATGTTGTTCACGTACTTTGGGGGACGATAGTTTGGCCGCTAGATGTCACACGCAAAATTCTTATCTGATGGATAGATAGTTCTTGCGAGAGACATCTAACGGTCAGACTATCGTACCCCAAAGTACGTGAACAACACGGCCACTGTTTAAACATTATTATGGAGAGAACGGGCTCAGGGAAAATAAGTTTAAAGGAAAGTTTTCTCCAAAGTTTATACTCTGATCTAACCATAAAAAAGTTTCTGATACAAGAAGTTTTAGCATATTTAGAATAATTTTAAACATTTCTTATTAATTAATTTGTATAGTTTAAGGAAAACAGTGCTACATTTTTAGAATTAATGAAAGATGATAGCCGTATGTCCTTAGTTTGTCATGGTGTCTGTCTGTTTATTTGTACCCGTTAAAATGGCTAAACAGATTGAGTCCAAAATTTGTGTTACATGACTGTACACCATAACCCTTAATATCGAATACATCGAAAGAATTAATCAAATGTCGTATTCTTCACTTTCTGATAATGGAATGTTGCAGATATTTAGTTTTTTAATTAAATAATGATATGGAACTCTTTAAAACTGTTCCCGCATATTCATGGCTATTTAGTTATTTTCGCAAATACTGAAATTTACGTAATAGAGTACAGAGCGTCCAAGATCATATTAGACTTTCTCCAATCTTTAACGCCAAAATACGCACATAATACTCAAAAAATCTAGCATTTTCTGCAAAAAAAAAATTCTATTAGCCTTATTAAATTTTTCAAAATGATTCATTCTTCTTAAATTTTCTAAATCGTAATTTAGACCCATTGAAGCGGTCTAATTTGATGTGGGACACCCTGTATAAAACTCTTTAAAAAATTGTCAAGACGACATTTGATAAATTCTTCCGATGTATTCGTTATTAAGGGTTTCACTGTAGGAAAGGTGTATGGCTGGTAGAAGGGGACTAATTTTGCCCAGAAAACTGTCGTAATTTATCATTTTTCAAAATTTACCAATTTAAATTAAAAAACCGCGAACATGTTTTCATTTAAATTCTAAGAATTCTCCCCGAAGAAAACATTTTCATCGTAATATCTGACTTTTATCGAAAAAACTATTTTTTTTCAAAAATGTGAAGAAAATGTTATGGATAGAGATTCCACATTTACATATTACAATTATTTTGCAAGTAATTAAAAAAACAGAGTCGTTTATCATTTTTTTTTGAATTTCGATTAAAATGTTCGTAATTTTTATATTTAATTTCGATAGGTTATAAAAGACTAATAGAATTTTGGGATTTGTGATCGTTCAATGATTAATTAATTTATGATTATTTTATTAGCAAGATTTTGATGTATATCTGAGAGTTTCTTATGTTTTGATTCCACATTTTCGATTTTCCCCCGCTTTTCATCTTTGGCATATGATAAAATGGTTGGCAAAGATGATAACTTTAGAGTCAACGATCTATAAAACACTATTCCCCCCCCCCCTCCGGCCCCGGTTGAGATTTTAATGGGTGTTTTGATTGGTTAAAAGGATTCTTTAATCTATTTCACTTTGCGTTTTTGTTCTTTCAATTTAGTGTTTTTGTATTTTTGTAGGGATATTAGAATATACATATATAGTGAGTTACAGTGATAACCAGAAAACTTTGAAATGTGAAGACGACTTTTAGACTCAAGTTATGACTTTAAATAGTCCAATGAGCATGGAACACGGCAATTGTGCAGTGTAAACAGGCCTACTCCAATCAATTAGTGTTTAAATAAGTGTCTCGTAATAGTTTGCTTTGAAACAACATAAAATTCAATTAATTAATTCAATACTGTCGTTTTCCTATTTTAAAGTCTCCTGGTTATCACTGTAGTAAAGGCAGCGACGTTGTGACATTTCAGAGTCAACCCGGTCTTGAAAGTTGATTACTAATTTTTTTTATCTGTTTGGATGTCCGCCCATTTATATAAGGTATAACTTGGGAACTCAGCTTTCCCTGGAGTTTCCTTGTTCAAATGGACCCACTCAACTTGGAATGTTCAAACCAAGCTAAGAACATTCCCGTTGTTCTACCGAGTTCTCCAAACAAAATTTGAGGAAAATCGGTCAATAGGATTCTTTGCTATCGCCGGACATCCAAAAAGACATTTCCTGGGAAAACTATTTTATATATGTAAAGTACTAGCTTGGGAACCCAGCTTTGCATGCAGATCTAAACAATTTCTTGAACTTAACATTTTCGTGGTTATAACGAGCTGCCATGTCAAAATCTGAAGCAAATCGGTCAAGAGATGGATGAGTTATGATCAGACATACCAATAAACAAACAGAGATTACTTCTTTATATATATACTATGGATACCTGAGAATAGAAGAATGTTCAGTATAACTAGAGAGATACAAGGAAATAGCTGAACAAACAGAACTCTGAACCTGAACAGTTTAAATAATTAGCCGTTTTCAGAACTGGAAATCTAAACAGTTCAAATAATTAACTATTGAACTGGAGACATGAACACTTCAAATATTTAACCATTGAACTCGAATCATGAACAGTTCAAATAATTAACCATTATCAGAACTCAAAACCCGAACAGTTCCAATAATCAACCATCATCAGAACTCAAAAACCCGAACAGTTCCAATAATTAACCATCATCAGAACTCGAAACCTGAACAGTTCAAATAATTAACCATTATTAAAGTCTGACTGTTTGATCTAGCAGAGTTCAAGATGACTGTTTGATCTAGCAGAGTTCAAGGTTTGATCTAGCAGAGTTCAAGATGACTGTTTGATCTAGCAGAGTTCAAGGTCTGACTGTTTGATCTAGCAGAGTTCAAAGTCTGACTGTTTGATCTAGCAGAGTTCAAGGTCTGACTGTTTGATTTAGCAGAGTTCAAAGTCCGACTGTTTGATCTAGCAGATTTCAAAGTCCGACTGTTTGATCTATAGCAGAGTTCAAAGTCCGACTGTTTGATCTAGCAGAGTTCAAGGTCTGACTGTTTGATCTAGCAGAGTTCAAAGTCCGACTGTTTGATCTAGCAGAGTTCAAAGTCCGACTGCTTGATTTAGCAGAGTTCAAGATCTGACTGTTTGATCTAGCAGAGTTCAAAGTCCGACTGTTTGATCTAGCAGAGTTCAAAGTCCGACTGTTTGATCTAGCAGAGTTCAAAGTTTGAAAAATGAAAGGACTAAGACATTATAAGTTAAAATGTAATAACTTTTGTGTTAATCTTGAACTCTTGATCTCAATATATATTGGGGGCACTTTTAGATATAAGGATAAATGCTGGATCCCTCAATTAAAGTTATCCCTGCAGAGTATAACCACCAAAGGATTAAAGGATTAAAATTAATCCATTTGGAAATCAATGGTTGATCCCAAGATTCACAATACAAAAGTTTTAACTTCAGATCTTGGAACACTAATACTGTAATAAAATAAAAGAATTTGCATTGTGCATAACTTAAAAAAATATCTATTTAGAATTACGAAAGACACGGGGAATGATGAAATGATACAATGATACCCAAATTCAAACCTTTCTTAAATATATTTCTTTCAGAAAGATTAAAAACATTGATGAGTCAATTAATGATTTTACAAATAACGACTAATAATACGGTTTAGTCAGCTTTTTTTGTTTTTGAAAAAATTGATGATAAGTTCTAGCAAAAGTATTTTTATTTTAGTTAATTTGTGCATCCTGGGGATTAAAGACGAAAAATAACTGAATATGGTTTAATTGGAACATATTTACAGTAAAAATAGAAAATAACAAGCCTATTCCGAAAAAAAATATTGTTATCATTAAAAAGTTTTTAGAATTAAGCTTTTTTCAGTTTTTTATCACTATAGCAAATAGCCCAAAGCCAGCCGGTTTTGATAAGATAAATTATAAATTTTGATCTTATGTTTTATAAATCATGTCTTATTAATAAAAAAAATCCCCGCTATGAAGTAATTATTGTATGATTAGTATATGCAAACATTAAACATTCTGGAAGAAAGGAAAGACTTCATTTTTACTGCTAATTAAAATTAACTATTCATGTCTTTTGATAAGTTCCAGAAAATCTTTTCGTTGTTTATTAATCATTCATCAAAGAAAAGAAGAAAGTTGAGACTTCTTTTATGTTAAAAATTATACGTTTTAACCCTATCCCTGCTGGGGTACATGAAAACAAGGATACGCCATGGGGGTCAATTTGAATCCCATGTTTGATGTCCAAATATGACAAATGATTATTGGAAAGCTCGTATGCAAAAATTGAAAAATTTTGCAAAATCCAGTTTAATAGTAAAAATGTTTGCAAAATAAATATGTCCAAAAAATGATAAAATATGCATTTTTGATCATGCCATTTTAAATATGCAAACAATTTTGCAAAATTTTAAATAACCTGATGTATAATTAAGAAAAACTAAAAATGTGCAAATTTCTTTTGACGGGTTGCAAATAATTTACAAAACTTGTGCAATCCGTTTCTTTATATCATAGGCTTTCCAAAACTAAAAATTATTAAAATCTGACAACCGAAAGTGGGTCAAAACAAAGATTTAGTTTGTTACAGGAAAAAGTAGTCATTCAGGCAGTGTGCCTGAGGACTTAGGCAGTAAGAATAAAAGCCCGGTTTTAGACCTTAAGAGAGGGCTATAGGTCAGAAAATTTCAACAGCCTCAGACAAATACTTTTTGAGTTATGAAAAAAAAATCTACAGGTTGGGGGGGGGGGTCAAATTGACCTCCCCCTCCCCCAGCAGGAATAGGGTTAATTCATGAAACAGACAACGTCACACAAATAATTGGAACTGACATGATACTATAACTATATTGTTACATGATCTTCTTAACATATAGAAATTGCATTGAAGTGCATGATTAAATAAAATTTTATTATTTCTAAGTTGTAATTTTTTTTATGAAAAGATAGCTAGCGCTTTCTTGTAAAAATATCAGTGAGCGAATTTAAACTTCCTACTGCCGCCGAATCAAATTTAAAGATTAAGAGAGGATTTGAAGTGTTGATTCAAATTCATTAATTTCGGTGCCAGGTTAATATTTAATAATGAGATGACCGTTGAGAGGGGACTTACCAGAAGTATGTGTTAAAGTAGATCGTGAGAGAATTTGGAGCAGCTGTCAGCCAGTGAGAGAATTCAACGCGACAAACTGGTATTATCGCAGTTCCGTTGGCGCCATCTGCAAAAACAAAATGTCACCGTAGTTAAAAAATGAAATTTTGTTATTTAAATTAGAATCGGTATAGATTATGTTGGCGTCACAACATTTCGTGGAAAACTGATTTCGTTAGAGTTTCGTTGGCACCACACCTCAGTAGTAAAAGTTAAAAGATTTTGTGACCATTCTTAAAGTCAAATATATTTTTCGATTATGATAATCGAATTAAAGGGACTGTAAAGGAAAAATGAAAGGGGGTGTAGGGTGAAATCGGATAATCTCAGGCGTTAAACGATACATATAAAACATCTACCTGATGTTCCTGTCTCGAGAAATTGATATATTACTGTGTTAAATTTGTTCGAAAATTCATTTATATGCAATTTTGTATTAAAGTAGATAGATCAAATTCAACAAATACGCAAGGAAACCAATCTGAAAACGACAATATCCCACAGGAGCCTGAGAATCCCAGGTTTGCTCCTATTATAATTTTAAAATTTTTATTTTGCATTTTTAATAGATAATTGATAATATAATTACATATAGTCTGTATGGTACGTATTATGTCACCAGAACTTCAGCCAATGACAGTGCAGTATCATTGTCACGTGATACAGACGGAAATCACGTGACCAGTTTACTGCACTGCCGGGCCATTGGCTGAAGTTCTGGTGACGTAATACGGACTATATGTAATAATATTATCAATTATATCTATAAAAAATGCAAAATAAAAATTTAGAAATTATAATAGGAACAAACCTGAGATTCTCAGACTCCTGTGGGATATTGTCGTTTTCAGATTGGTTTCGTATTTGTTGAATATGATCTGTTTACTACCACAACTTTTATACAAATTGCATATAAATGAATTTTCGTATAAATTTGACACAGTTTTATATCAATTTCTCGAGACAGAAACATTAGTTAGATGTCTTAAATGTATCGTTCAACTCCTGAGATTCACAGGTTTCATCCTTTACCCCCTTTCATTTTTCCTTTACAGTATTTATTGGATGACAAATATAAATATTTTTGCAAATAAAGATAAAAATATAAAATAAATATCGTCTATTTAGAAAATGAGTATCATTCCTAGGTTTCTTTCAGTTTTTACACCAATTGTAAAATCGATTTTACAATTCCTTTTCTATCTTTTTGCTCTAATGTTAATGGACAAAAGGAGGAGGTAAAAAGTAAAAACAAGACAAACATAGACAGGCTTCATCCAGTTTACATAATTTATAAACCTGCATATAACCAATATTGAAGAGCAAACAAGGAAAATAGAAGAGAGTGAATTTCATTAACAATTTTTTGTTTAAATTATCTTCTCTAACTTAAAATTTTTTTAACAAAAATTAAAACAAAATATTCTGGTTTAGATATATTCTAGTGTAGAACATACACTCATAAAACTCTTGAAATTAACCCTACCAAATGCTTTTCTTTATTCTATCACTTATTCATTGTTATCTACTGCGAGAAGATTAACATTGGGATGATACACTGCACAGTGCTCACATATTTTGGATCTTGTAAACTGGGCTGACAACTTTAGAATTGTGATATCGGGATCAATATTATATAAACTCAAGATAAATATTATTTTAAGTTTGATATTTCAAAAAGTGTATATTAAGGAATCGTGATTAAAGGTATCTACTTCTAAAGTTTTCAGCTCTAGAAGCTGGATAATATCATTTCAAATATTTAAAAATTCTTTAAAATATTATTTTGAAAAATGAAGCAAACCTGTCATTATTGTTGAGTAGTTCCTATCCGCAGTACGGCTAACCATATGCGCAACAGACAAGGTCAAAATTAAACAGATAACTACCTTACTCCTGAATATTTAGTGTCTTGTCTGCCTTGTCTATCTTGTCTTTCTTGTCTGTCTTGTCTGTCTTGTCTGTCTTGTCTGTCTTATCTGCCTTGTCTGCCTTGTCTATCTTGTCTATCTTGTCTGTCTTGTCTGTCTTGTCTTCTGTCTTGTCTGTCTTGTCTGTCTTGTCTGTCTTGTCTGTCTTGTCTGTCTTGTCTGTTACCTAGCAATAGTGCACCACTGTTTGGCTGTAGTAGCATGACAGACGTATATGTATCTCTGTACAGCCAAAGCTAAAATAAATGTATTTAATTAGTCCTTTATCTGGAATTAAAGAGCATTTAAAAACTCATATAAAATAATGTATATACTGTAGTTTCTGGTAGGAATGTAAACAAAGATTAGCCTTGGTAGCACTGCGCAAGGTGCAAATGCAAGGAAAGTTATTTCAGAGGTGTACGCATTTTTTGTACTGCAGTGTACTGTCTTTGGGCGGAAAAGTAAACACAAGACGGATTCCACAGCCTGACTTGGGATCGATTTTCACAAAAATAATCTATGAAATATTCTGGTCATCGGAAACTATTATGTGAATTATCAAAATTATCAAAATTAAATGCTTTAATCCTCCTCAGATACTAGACGAACACTGATGCATCTATTCTTGTTTACAAATTCCGCCCAGAGAGAACTGGTTTAAATATGTACGAGAGTATACGTGACCGCAATTAACTTTCCTTGCATTAGTACCTTGACATTCCGTATGTTTACATACCTCCCAGAAACTGCAGTACATGTTAGCCCGGTTCATAGATCGAGCTGTAGCTATGACTTGACAGCTGAGCTGTAGCTAGTTAAAGCTGTCTGAGTTTTCTAGTCAATGAACGCACCTAGATCAGACCTTAGGTGTGACTTCAAATCGTAGCAAAATTTCAGCTGATCCAAATCATACCTCAGCTAGGATTTAGCTCCGACTTCACAGCGAAATCACAGCTAATGGGAACAAACTGGACGCCATTATTTACAGAATCCAAATGAAATGGGAACATTTATTCAGCCATTAAAATGAAAATATGAAAAATCGAATATAATATTTTGTTGTATTGTTTTACTTTTAGTTTATCAAAAAAAGAATAGTTAATTTTGTTTACAAAATGAAAAGATAATTGATCAAATTTATATTGCAATAAAAATGTAAATTGTTCATAAACAAATGATTAAAAATAAATTCGAAAATTTGATTTTTCAAAAAAAAATTTTGGTATTTGAAGAAATGAAAGGGAGGGGGGCGTTGGGTCCAAGGGGGAGGATGCATTTTTATAAATAAATAAATATTAAAATTGCATATTCATCTACATAAAACTAAAAAACTTTATTCTTTGTTTAGACAAATTTGTCAACAAAATATGATGAAATTTTCAGAATTTAGTATCTTGAAATTTTGTAATACAAATTTTTTTGGTAAAATTTTGTCCTTTTTTAAAAGACGACTTTATTAAAGAGATCGCTTTTTGTGCAAATGCCCAGTAAGATTTCAATTTAAGCTGTCAAATTGCTATGACTTCGCAGCTTGGATTACAGCTTAGCTGCGACTCGAAGTCACAGCTATCAAATGCTATGACTTGAGACTAATGAACGAGGTGTGATCCAATTTTGAGATCAGAGCTCAGAGCTATGTCTGGAAATCATAGTCGTAGTTACAGCAAGTTACAGCTTGTTCTATGAACCTGGCAGTTATCTTATGGTAGTTTCTGTTATGTATTATATCTGTAATGTACTGCCTTGTGCAATGTTGTTGCTGCGCTATAAAGAACTATGTTGTGATTCATCTTTACTGCCTTAAACGTTATCTGTATAGTATCTGTATTGTTCAATACTTCATATGTACTGTACTGCATTGTAGAATACAGTATACAGTGTCTGTACTGTTTATATATATATATATATATATGTATTTACAGGGTTACCCACAAAGGATAAGACTGTAAAGACAACTTCAAAATCTTTAAAAATGACGATCCTAAGATTTAATTCTTCATGTCCTTTTTGTCTTTCACTGACTTAATTGTAGGTATTTTTAACATAAAAGACATACTATATAAACTTGGTACAACCACCTTTTATTTCTTATCCTAATTGTTGTTAACCCTGGTATATATATATATATATTTTTATATATATATATATATACACTGTATATATAAATATATATATATATACATTATCTTCTTAAAATAAGTCTAGAACATGTTCTATTATTAAGATTAGTTATTGCTGGACACTGTGTATCATGTTGGACATTCTTCAGCAGCACATTATACTAGTTATATATACACTAAACAGGGTTACCCACAAATGATGAGGCTGTAAAGACGACCTAGAACTAAAAAATATGACGATTTGAAGCTTAATTTTTTACTTCTGCATTCAATCAGTATTCTGCTGAGTGCTGATGTGTAAAATGTTTAAACACAGATATAAGCCAGTTTTGGCCTACAATGAACCCTGAATGCAAGATCACGGACTATACCAATTCCGTACAATCATCTCTGAAGTATAATCCTTTGTGGGTAACCCTGTATATATATAATATATATGTCTTGGGCTAAATATTTGCATGAATAAACAACAACTAAGGAAACAAGAGCAAAACAAGAAAATGTATTTTATTGTCATTTTCGAACTTTTTGTTCAAATCTAAAGTTTACACAACTAGACTGCATTGTCCTAGTTTACAAGATATAGAAATCATTGAACATTATTTCCAATATGAATTCGCTGTGCATGGTCGACAGCAAGAATGTTGAAAGCACGAAAAAAAAAGTTTTACCCCATAAAATGAAAAAGGCCGATATCTAAGTAATTTTATATTTATTTATTGTAGTTATATATAGCAAATATTTATGCAAGAAACAATGACATTTATTGTAGTTATATAGCAAATATTTATGCTAGAAACAATGACATTTATTGTAGTTATATAGCAAATATTTATGCAAGAAACAATGACATTTATTGTAGTTATATAGCAAATATTTATGCTAGAAACAATGACATTTATTGTAGTATATAGCAAATATTCATGCTAGAAACATTGACATTTATTGTAGTTATATAGCAAATATTTATGCTAGAAACATTGACATTTATTGTAGTTATATAGCAAATAATTATGCTAGAAACAATGAAATTTATTGTAGTATATAGCAAATATTTATGCTAGAAACATTGACATTTATTGTAGTTATATAGCAAATATTTATGCAAGAAACGTTGACATTTTTTTGTGAAATTAGTATGTGTACAGTATATACTGTACAGTGTACAATTGCTGTGTTTTATGTTAATTGTACTATTTAGTTGTAGTCATAGATTAATAACAATACAGATAGAACACTAGATGTAGTCTTTTCAAGATTTAGGGGTATTTTGTTCATAGTAACCCTGAGGCAGAAACCCTAACGAGTTACGCGCAATGCTGCGTTGAATGAAATGCCGATGAGAAAAGACGACATCTAGTGTTCTATCTGTATTGTTATTAAGGTATGGTTGTATTGGTCCCACTATAAAAGTTGAAAATTTGTCACTCAATATCTTAATACAATTTTGGACAGTAATAGTTAAACAAACTTTTTGATACTTATAAAAGAAAGTATCAATTAATAGACTGTATAAGTGACCCTTCATGCAAAGTTGGCAAAGCCCGATTCACAAGAGTACTATGCTTTGTCTGATCAAGGTAGGAATTATATATCTATATTTATAGCGTTAAAAATTTATTTTCAATTGTGGATTCGCTACAAAACTGACTTGAGCAGGAGAACATATAGGCATTATCTGAATTTAACAATTTTAACAAAACCACAATATCTTACACGATAATTATCAGATAAAGATTTCAAGGGTACCTTTGTGAATCGGGCATTGTCATCTTTGCATGGAGGGTCATTTGAAATTACGCTTACAGTCCCTTTAAATTGAGCAAAAATCCCTTTTCTGCTAACCTACCTAGAGTGAGAAGGTTTGACGCACTGTGGAAAAGCTGAGGAGCTGTATCTATCATAAACTCAAAAATGTAGCACAGTGGTCCAGTCCAACCCATAGTATTGTAGTTTCCCAGAGTAAACAGATACACAAACCTGCAGTACAATTCTATGTTTATATATCTTTTACATATATATATACTTTGCTTGTCTGTCTGTTTGTTTATCCGTTTGTTTTTTGTATCCAATGAATGTCAAAACGCGCGGCTGACCCGATCGGGGCCAAATTTTGTTGTGGGACCTCACGTGACCCTAAGGAAGGTTTATGGACGATCGAATTTTCAGAAATTTACCTCTAACAAATTTCGATTTTTGAAAATTTTGAAAATTCACGAATTTTGTTTTGTTTGAAAATCCGCAAATTTTTGTTGTACAATATTTACAAAATAGAAAATGTTCACAGTTGAAATAGAAGATGGGCACGAAGCGCCCTGAAAGCCTAGTTTATAAAAAAAAGCTATTCGCTCATGCATATATATATATATATATATATATATAATAGCTATAGCTGAGCAGCAAACTGCTGGACCAAATTGGCTGACATTCTTTGAGAAAACCCATGGGAACCCTGGGAGTAACATAGGCTAACAAATATTCAAAATTTTTATTTTCAAAATATATATTTCTTTCCTCAAAAATTTAAGATTTTATTTTTCAAGATTCGAATTGGATATCGTCTTTGTTATGAATTAGGATTGTAATAACTAATTTCAAACCCATAATATTATTATGTCTGCTAGAGTTTATTTAATGAAAACGATAAATGGCTGTAAAGATGTGTCTCCGCAAGATGAACAGTGAAGACGGACAAGTTTACTCTGTTTGTATACAGCAATTTTCTTGTTTTAAGTACAACCGTATGCAGTCAAAACATAAACAAACAAAATGTGAACATAGCAGACAAAACTCTTACAGATTACAGCTTTCTCAGTATACTATACTAAATCAAAGAGTTATATAAAAAGATGATATCGAATTCGTCACTGAATTCCCATGTTTATTGGGACACCCTGTATAAGCCTGAGCTTTAAAATTAAGGAGTATCGTTTAATAAATATATTTCGTATTTATTTGAAAACTTTTCTGAAGGTTCAGTCAAAATCACTGAATTATTTATGTTTAAGCTTTCACACCAAAACACTATATTCCTTATCTTAGTTTAGAAAGGTTCAACAAAGTAAGTTGTGAAGGAAGGGGGATATGTCATTAATTTTCAATATGTTCTAAATAATGATTCCGATTATGAATCCCCCCCCCCCCCAATCGTTCTTGATCAATTCACATTCTTTCCCAATTCATTTACATATACATTATACATAATAGCTCGCATATTCAACAGATTATTTATTCGCTACCTTACAGAATTCAGAGATCATTAAATCCCTTATAGTTCATTTAATTGTCAATCACTCAGTCCTTAGACGCTTAAAATCGCTGGCTCGCTTCTATTTTCAAAAAGCGCATTTTTAAAAATAACTAAAAACACAAATTTTCAATTCTAACCCACTTCTAAACACACTTTCAGTATAAAATTGTTTCACCATTTCCTCATTTACAGAAAACTGGTGCAATACAAATGCATTATTTAGACGGAAGTACAACTGCACTAACTTAAGTACAAATGCATTCTTGATGCAAGAAGAATGCATAAATTATCATGCTACTGTTACCATTTAAAAGTGGTCGAAAGTAAAGAAAATGTAAAGTCTGAAACTGACGTAAATAAGTCTACAGAGTATAGGAAAAATGTATTTACAGCGTAAAAAAGAAAAGATAGTGTTTGATAATAATGACTTGAATAAAGCCGGAGCTCTCGGGTAGATTCTCCGCCTTTCTTCCTCCTCATGTGACGGATTAACTTTCCTCTTTTCGGTTCTTCATAACAACTAACTTTATTTCGGCTTTATCCTGGCAAATCCTATTTCCTGACTAGAATTCAAATAGNTGCAATCTGAGCTTAGCTCCGGGTTCGTATGAGGACTGAAGGGGTTACATCAATAGAACTATCCAATCTGAGCTTAGCTTCAGGTCCGTATTAGAACTGAAGGGGTTACATCAATAGAACTATCCAATCTGAGCTTAGCTCCAGGTCCGTAATAAAACTGAAGGGGTTACAGCAATAGACCTATCCTTATTCCGAGCTATTGAGCTCATACTGGTTACAATAGTTTAAATATCAAAATCAAGATTTCCAGATAAACTATTCATGTTGTTTGGCCCTCTTGTCTGGTTTATCTGTAAATTATAATTTATGGGCTACACTAAAGTTTCTGTCTGTTAAGCTGCTCTGAAGTTGGGTTTATTTGGAAACAAGTCGTGCTCTGAAGTCTGGTATACCTGTAAATAAGCTGCTCTGAACTCTGGTATACCTGTAAATAAGCTGCTCTGAACTCTGGTATACCTGTAAATAAGCTGCTCTGAACTCTGGTATACCTGTAAATAAGCTTCTCTGAACTCTGGTATACCTGTAAATAAGCTGCTCTGAAGTCTGGTATACCTGGAAATAAGCTGAAGTCTGGTATACCTGTAAAAAAGCTGCTCTGAAGTCTGGTATACCTGTAAATAAGCTGAAGTCTGGTATACCTGTAAAAAAGCTGCTCTGAAGTCTGGTATACCTGTAAAAAAAGCTGCTCTGAAGTCTGGTGTACCTGTAAATAAGCTGAAGTCTGGTATACCTGTAAATAAGCTGAAGTCTGGTATACCTGTGAATAAGCTGCTCTGAAGTCTGGTATTCCAAGGTTAGAAAACTTGAGAAGATCATTTAAAAGTTCTTCTCTTTGCTCTTCCGGGGCAGCAGTCACCTGAAGATATATCAACTAAATAATCAAATGATCACCAATTCCAATTAATAGATTGATAATAATTATTAAATTTGATCAAATTATCAAACAAGCAATAAGATTTAATAGAAGGCATTTCATAGATTGGACATTTCATATATTGGAATGGACAGGACATTTCATAGATTGGACATTTCATAGATTGGACATTTCATAGATTTGACATTTCATAGATTGGACATTTAATAGATTGAACATTTCGTAGATTAGACATTTCATAGATTAGATATTTCATAGATGGGACCTTTCATAACGAAAAACGAATACTTAAAAAAATTAATTAAGGAATAAACGAATTAAGTAACTAATTAATTAAAGAATTAATGAATTAATGAATTAATGAACTAATTAATAAAGAATTAATGAATTAATGAATTAACGAGCTAATTTATTAAATAATTAATGAATGAAATATTTAATGAATCAATAAAACTGACCTGTTGAAGCCGAAGTTGTAAACGAGCAAAATGAGATGTTAAAGCTTGAAGACTTCCAGATAACTCTTCCTAAATAAAAAGAATGACCCATTTGTTAATAATAACTACAGTGGTAGGCAATTATATCAATACAATGATGACAACTTTCGATTTAAATGATTAATATCAAGCTGTTAAACAGCATGGATACACATAAACATAAAAGTCAAGAGAAGTCGTCTTCTTTGCCACAAACTCTGATTTTCTAATACATATAGGCTTGCTAACCGATGTCGTAGACCCAAGATATTTCAAACTTTGCTCTTAGATCATAATCTAAGCACAAAATATCAAAGGTTTACAGCTTACACCATTAGGATGTTAAGATATAAGCATAGAGAATAGAATATATATTAGAGGGGAATTTAAAGAATCTCTCGATAAAAAAATATTAGGTTAACATGACAGTGTCTAAAAATCAAACCTGCTCAGCTTCCATTCTTTTCATCTTTTCTCGAACTTTCTCCGCGTCCTCATCCTCATAGTTTAGAGGCTTTCTTCCGTCATCCTTCTCATAGTTCCATCCTTCCTTGTCCTCGTCCTCCCTATCCTGTCCTATAGGACCTAGTCGGAGTCCCATCGGATAGTTGTACTCCTCGTCCTCCTCACTTTCACAATACTGAAAACATTTTCATTTAGAAATATTCTTTTTAATATATTCCGCATCAGTTACAAGACACAAATATGGTTTTCTATATATTCCGCATTAGTTTCAGGACACAAATATTGTTTTCAATATATTCCGTATCAGTTTCAGGACACAATTATTGTTTTTAATATATTCCGCATCAGTTCCAGGACACAATTATTGTTTTTAATATATTCTGCATCAGTTCCAGTACACAATTATTGTTTTCAATATATTCCGCATCAGTTCCAGGACACAATTATTGTTTTCAATATATTCCGCATCAGAACGTTGCAAAATACAAATTTCTTACTAAACCTAAAGCTGTGAGATATGCAGAACTAATAAAAACATTACTTTTTATTCAAAATAAATAAACCAAAATAGAAAAAAATATAACAAGAAATCTACACTCTTAATGACAAAATCAAAAAAATCGATTATTTGGCAGCTATTCAACTTTGCTGCCAAAACTTCATAGTTTCTTTGTGCCTATAATCTCTTTAAGTTTTTTTATTCTAAATGACTTCAAGAAAAGTCTGCATGGTGTTACACAACCAAATTGATCCAGTAAAAAATGAAAACTTTAAGTTGACTTGGAAAACAAAATATAATATATAGATCAGGAACCCATGATCCACCTTCTTACGTTACAGGAACTGTCAGCGTAATTTCAAGATGACCTTGCATGCAAAGCTAGCAATGCCTGATTCACAACGGTACCATTAAAACCTGCATCAGATCATCAATGTCGAAGATATCGTCGTATTTTTAGGGTTAAAATGTGTTTGATTCTGATAATTCCTTTAATTTTTGTAGAGAAATCAGTTTTAAAAATTACAAACATTGATATCTAATTCATAGTTGTTCAGACAAAGCTTTCCCAGGTACCGTTGTGAATCAGGCATTGCCATCTTTGCAACCTATGCCTTTAGGTAACCTAAGTAACAGCAAAGTGCAGAGTAAATGTAGACAACAAAAGTGGCTAAATCCAAATTAAGCTAACATTAAAAAATTTTAAATTCAACCTTTCCATAAGAGACAAGTTTTCTTAATGTTGAGCCGTCTTAACCCCCTTACAATAAAACTATACTTTAATCAAAAAAATATATGTGCAATTATTTCAATATTAAAGCGTGAAGCATGATTGTGGAATGAAGTGAACATAACATTAATTAAAATAAATATTATGTGTAACCTGATCTTCAGATCTGATTTCATCCTCATCAAGTTCATCTAGATCTACTATATCATAGGAACTGTTTATTTGTTCACCAATCCCTAGCACAGCTATTGGTTTAAATGTAGCATCAGCGTCAAAAGTTTTGATTAGGTCTTCTTTAGTCGTTGTCAGCTGTTTGCAGACTGATGTCATGAAATGTTGTTCATTGACTGTTCCCAATTTCCGGGTTGGACCTTGAACAGAATGTTTCCCACTGCTCGTCTCTAACTTTATTCCAACATAATTTTCTTCCATGGATTGCTCACATGTTGGCCCACTTGGTGTCTCTAATGTTACGCTGGTAGGTGTCTCTAAAGTTGGTCCACGAGATGTCTCTACTGTTACGCTGGTAGGTGTCTCTAAAGATGGTCCACGAGGTATCTCTAATGTTATGCTGGTAGGTGTCTCTAAAGATGGTCCACGAGGTATCTCTAATGTTATGCTGGTAGGTGTCTCTAAAGATGGTCCACGAGGTATCTCTAATGTTACGCTGGTAGGTGTCTCTAAAGATGGTCCACGAGATGTCTCTACTGTTACGCTGGTAGATGTCTCTAAAGATGGTCCACGAGATGTCTCTAATGTTATGCTGGTAGGTGTCTCTAAAGATGGTTCACGAGGTATCTCTAATGTTACGCTGGTAGGTGTCTCTAAAGATGGTCCAAGAGATGTCTCTAATGTTACGCTGGTAGGTGTCTCTAAAGAGACTTTGCTAGATGCTGTTGGCATTGGTTTGTTAGACATCTGCAAAGTCTGTCCACCCAAAGTCTCCCATGTTATTTTGTCAGATTCAATCCCTGTTATTTCGCTAGAAGACTCTAGTGTTGCTCTGTTTGGTGCCTGTCCACTAGATAGTGCTGAAGTATATGCGTTAAACGGTTCAGTAGATGTATCGAAATTTTTGTTTTTAGCTTTATCAATAACCAACTTTTCAGAAGTATCAAAATCCAGCTTTTTGTCGAAAATTTCCTCTAATCGTTGTCCAGCATCTTGATCAAACTCTTGCTCATTGGTAATCCCAACAATGGAACTCCTCTGACTTCCATTAACTATTCCATTTTTAGAGCATGTTGTCATCTCTAAAGAAAAAACAAAATTAAAAATATAAGATAAATAATTAAAATGGTTTAAAAAATATAAACAAGATAGATCTGTCTAATTTAATCTAATTCAGACGCAAATGAGTTATATTTCCTGTATATTTCCTGTATATTTCTTGTATATTTCCTGTATATTTCCAGTATATTTACTGTATATTTACTGTATATTTCCTGTATATTTCCTGCATATTTCCTGTATATTTCCTTTATATTTACTGTATATTTCCTGTATATTTCCTAAATATTTCCTGTATATTTCCTGTATATTTCCTTTATATTTCCTGTATATTTTATATTTACTGTATATTTCCTGTATATTTCCTAAATATTTCCTTTATATTTCCTGTATATTTCCTTTATATTTCCTGTATATTTACTGCATATTTACTATATATTTCCTGTATATTTCCTGCATATTTACTATATATTTCCTGTATATTTCCTGTAAATTTCCTGCATATTTCCTTTATATTTTCTGTATATTTCCTGTATATTTCCTGTATATTTCCTGCACATTTCCTGTATATTTCCTGTATATTTCCTGTATATTTCCTGTATATTTCCTGCACATTTCCTGCACATTTCCTGTATAATTCCTTTATATTTTCTGTATATTTCCTGTATATTTCCTGTATATTTCCTGTATATTTCCTGCACATTTCCTGTATATTTCCTGTATATTTCCTGTATATTTCCTGTATATTTCCTGCACATTTCCTGTATATTTCCTGTATATTTCCTGTATATTTCCTGTATATTTCCTGTATATTTCCTGTATATTTATAACAAAATGTTTTTAATTTCTTACAGAGTATTCTTTTTTCCGGACTTTCAAAATCATGATTTGTTAAAAAATCGTTTTCGTTTTCTCTTGTAGCCTTTTTCAACTGATTTTTATCTTTGTCAATATCATAATCCCATTCAGACGAAGGTTTCCACTTGCACTATAACATTTCCAATGAAAATTTTTTATTTAGTTATATTTTATCTTATGAATAATTTTTTTTCCTCTTTTAAAGTCATGGTTTGAGTGTCTCTCAATTTGTGTAATTTTTCTGTTTTATTTACATATGTTATTTTTTAACCTGGATTAGTTCCGACGAGCCCGTCTTTTGATAAAAATGCATGAAATTTTACAAAATATACTCAATCTTATTAAAGAATGTATTAACGAAATATTTAGTTAAAATACATATTATTCCTTATTTTCCCATTTTAAGTTTGGAAGGGACTGATTCTTTTTTATACTGCTGTCCCGTTTAGTCTTTAGTCTGTGTATGTGCCCTGAACATCTTGCTCTATCTGCTTTAATGTCGGTCCGGTAATTGAAATGATGCGGAGTGTACAGTGAGCTAGATGGTATTTTTGTTCATTAATGTTATCAAAATTCCATATGTATTTTATATCTAAAGACATCTTTCAAATCGTAAACTGTACAATAAAAACTAATCTAACATTACTAAATACAGAATGTATTTGCACATTGTACAAAGCACATAACACAATTTACTGCACAATATTTAACTAGAAAAAATGTAGCAGTAAATATATAAAAGTCTGCTTCGTTATATTCTACTCGTATATTTCCTGTATATTTAGAAAAAATGTAGCAGTAAATATATAAAAGTCTGCTTCGTTATATTCTACTCGTAATACTAATGTTGTACCAGCTGGAGGCTTTTAGAGATAGATAGATAGATAGACAGATTTATAGATAGATAGATAGATAGATAGAAAGATGGATATATTGATAGATAGATATGAGGCCCGGAGGTCCTTTCTCCGTTCTCCAGCTGTGACGTAACCAACAAGTAGAAAGTAGAACCATGAGAGAAGTATTATAAGTAAATATAGATCAGGAGGATGGGAAAACAATATAGGTAAAAACATTGAATTACTAACATTAGGTGGAAAAAATAATCAAAACGGCCAAGAGCTATTTTCCACCTAATTGCTTTATACTTGTACTGTTAATATAATCATCAATTTTGTGATTGTAAACTCTATCTGTATACAGATACATTTATTTTAGCAATAAACTTTATCTTATCTTATCTGAGCTGAAAACTTTAGAATGAAATATCCAGATATCCCGTCGAATAATTAATCTGGAGTTTAAATTCATGTGGAGAACAAGCAATATTTAATCTGGATATTAATTTAAGAAACTCTTTCTCTGGATATCCAACACAAAAGTTTTCAGCTCTAATTTAGTTTTTGAACTGTTATGATATCCAGTAGATATCCACATTGTGAATTTAATCATTAACTGTTGTTGTACATTGTACAGTTGTGGTGCTTCATGTTCATTGGACATTTAATATTTTCAAGCAAATATTTCATACAATAAGGATATCATTTAAAACTAATATAAATTGAACGTAACAGTGAAATCTTATATGTTTTTAATCATAACTCTTCTTATTAAAGAGAAGAAGAAAAAATGTTCTGAATTTGAAATACATAACCGGACTAATTTGCTTTCCTCATGTTTCATACAATCAGGACTAGAGGTGCTACGAGGTCACAAAGTCTAATCAGTTATGTCGCATAAATTTGAGCTTCTCCTTCTGTCTATATGTAGTTTAGTGTTGGATGAGGGAAACACCTAGTTTATGTTATAAAATGTACATTTTATTATGTATATATATCTTTAAGTTTGCAGTAGAAAATGTTCTTAATAAAGTTTACGACAAAAGATAGATTCAATGTTGATTCATATTTATGACAGCCTGGATACACATAAAGCATATAATATGAAGTTATGAGAGAACCTTTCAAATCTAAAAGGTTTTCTCCTTGATTACTTGTAGTTAACAATCAAAACAAAAAAGTCGTCTTCATTGTATTGATATAATTGCCTACCACTGTATTAAAATGTATTATATTATCAAAGCATAAGTCATAACCCATTTCATGAATAATAATTTTTG
Organism: Eurytemora carolleeae; assembly: GCF_000591075.1. Classification (NCBI taxonomy): domain Eukaryota; kingdom Metazoa; phylum Arthropoda; class Copepoda; order Calanoida; family Temoridae; genus Eurytemora; species Eurytemora carolleeae. The sequence goes on from NW_019396141.1 coordinate 473,687, forward strand.
CTGACAAAGAAGACGACATACAATCTAACCGGTATTTCGTTATATATGAATCAATCAAGCAGAATAAAAAAATATGAAGAAAACTACACGATTATGCGTCTGCTTTTGACCTCACACTTTTTTGATTACTATCAAATAAGGAAATGAAAAAAGAAATATTAATAATTATGAAATTGGTTTTTTTGGAAGTAACATAATCGGGTTGTTTTGTAATTCATTTTTATATTAAAAAAACATTGCTGAAACCAGGTTACCTACATGCTTATTCTATAGGTTAAAGACGATTTTGAAGTCATCAGTTAATCAATTAATATTATTCCAGGTTTGTTAGAATATTACTGTACTACAACACTACTTCAATTAAGTGCAGAAACCACAAAGCAAGCTTCAAATTGTCATATTTTTTAGTTTTGTGTCGTCATTACAGTCCTTTGTGGGTAACCTTGTACTATATGTAAATAGATAAGCAAGTTAAAACCAAATGAAGTTGAAGACGACATCCTAAACATCGGTTGATCAAAGTTAGTGGGAAATGATGGTAATGATGTTAGAGAGGTAAAACTAATTAACTCTAAAACTTGGTTGGTAGAAGTTGGCTAACAAATGCAATGCGTATATGTGCTTTACCTTTAGAGAATTACAGATTTATTATTTTTTTTTCTCCGCAAAATGTTAAGCTTGAAAATTCATAAAAATTACAGATCTCCCTATTTCAGTTCCTTGTTTCCCTAAGTACCTGGATTAATATCTCCCTGGATCAGGTCCTTGTTTTCCTTAGTCCCTGGATTAATATCTCCCTGGATCAGTTTCTTGTTTTCCTAAGTCCCTGGATTGATATCTCCCTGGATCAGAAAGGTCGTGAAACTACACTTCCTTCCTTGGGTCATTAACCTGGTCTTATAACAAAATCTACTAACAGTAACATGATGTCCCAGATATTACAAGCTTTACTAATATTCAACGACAGAATATATAACAACATACTATATATTCACCAAATTGGTGTCTCCAAATATTACGAATATCCACAAACGTCATAAAAGCTATAAATATTCACCGTTTTTTAACAACCTTTATTTTGTGCTATCCCATTTTTGTAGCAACCTGTCTAACAAATATTGTTCAAATCAGCTCACTTTCTTTAATTCAGGCAAAGGTTACGGGGTCACCTGTTTTTCTTCGTAAGGTTCACCATTTTAAAACGACTGTTTCAAATAATAACATTAATGGTAGAACTTTGTGACCTCGTCACTCCTCTACTTTTGATTTTACACACAAACAAAGGAAGTGAATTTTTGCCACATACTCAAATTTTCTAACTCCTATATCTGTGTAATATGATGGTGTAAACCTTTTATATTTAAAACTTTGACTGTTTGATCTAACATAATTCATAGTTTGAAATATCAAAGGTCTGCGACTTAGTGTTGCAAAGGGTGTTAAATGAAACAAGTGTTAAATGATTCTTCAAATATTACGAATATCCACAAACGTCATAAAAGCTGTAAATATTCACCGTTTTTTAACAACCTTTATTTTGTGCTATCCCATTTTTGTAGCAACCTGTCTAACAAATATTGTTCAAATCAGCTCACACACTTTCTTTAATTCAGGCAAAGGTTACGGGGTCACCTGTTTTTCTTCGTAAGGTTTACCATTTTAAAACGACTGTTTCAAATAATAACATTAATGGTAGAACTTTGTGACCTCGTCACTCCTCTACTTTTGATTTTACACACAAACAAAGGAAGTGAATTTTTGCCACATACTCAAATTTTCTAACTCCTATATCTGTGTAATATGATGGTGTAAACCTTTTATATTTTAAACTTTGACTGTTTGATCTAACATAATTCATAGTTTGAAATATCAAAGGTCTGCGACGTTGCAAAGGGTGTTAAATGAAACAAGTGTTAAATGATTCTTCAATAAGAGGAATTACGATTGAAAACTTATCAGATTTCAATCTTACTTGCTGTCTACTTCAGTTTGAAAAGAGCTCAAGTTTATTTCTACCATCCGCCCAATTCCCAGGAATAAAGCAATCATCTTTAGATATATTTCCTTATTCACGGAAATATTCAAAACCTTGAATCAAAAACAGATTTGATGATCCCTAATATAGCCTAGGGGATCAGTAATTCAATAATTGCGGATTGATGAATGGTGCAGTTTGATCAATATACAGATGAACGGATTACTGATTAAATAATTGAATGAATATGATGAACCTGTATACAACTATATAAGGAGATATCAACCTGATTTAGCTTATCAGGATATAAATCTGAATCATGAAATTTGGCTGATATTCACGTCGATCTAGATAATCAAGAACATTGGGTGGGTTGGGCTGAGTTATGTTAAAGCATGAAGATCTAGGATGAGAATATAGGATGAAAATAGAGGATGAGAATATAGGAGGAGAATATAGGATGAGAATATAGGAGGAGAATATAGGATGAGAATATAGGAGGAGAATATAGGATGAGAATATAGGATGAGTATATAGGATGAGAATATAGGATGAGAATATAGGATGAG
>NW_019396141.1:476524-498001 GCF_000591075.1 Eurytemora carolleeae
AATTTACTCAGCTACTCCAGGAGCCAACAATTTACTCAGCTACTCCAGGGGCCAAGAATTTACTCAGCTACTCCAGGAGCCAACAATTTACTCAGCTACTCCAGGGGCCAAAAATTTACTCAGCTACTCCAGGAGCCAACAATTTACTCAGCTACTCCAGGGGCCAAGAATTTACTCAGCTACTCCAGGAGCCAACAATTTACTCAGCTACTCCAGGGGCCAACAATTTACTCAGCTACTCCAGGGGCCAACAATTTACTCCGTTACTCCAGGGGCCATCAATTTACTCAGCTACTCCAGGAGCCAACAATTTACTCAGCTATTCCAGGAGCCAAAAATTTACTCAGCTACTCCAGGGGCCAACAATTTACTCAGCTACTCCAGGGGCCAACAATTTACTCAGTTACTTAAGGAGCCAACAATTTACTCAGCTACTCCAGGGGCCAACAATTTACTCAGCTACTCCAGGGGCCAACAATTTACTCAGCTACTCCAGGGGCCAACAATTTACTCAGCTACTCCAAGGGCCAACAATTTACTCAGCTACTCCAGGGGCCAACAATTTACAATTTACAATATATCTCAAATGAATCCGAAAGAAGCTTTCCACAACACTGCATACTCAGTTCAACTACCTTACATAGCCGGTCACTCCCTGTAAGTGGCTAATTAACAACGTTACTAAACCTTTGTCTAGAATAAACTCATGTAATAATCTTATCCCCCTGTTTCTAAACTTAAATTTATTAATAGCGACTCCTCTATAAAGAAAGCATGAAATTATCGCTTCAACACTTTTTCATCGAAAAACAACAATATCTTTCTCATAATCGCTCATACAATGATTTCAAGAGTAGCGTTGTGTTTTAAATAATCATATATCATTCTTTGAATAAAGAGTCACTTCAAGTTAAGGCTACAGTCACCCCCTTTAAACATGAAATTATCTAATTCCGTCAATTTTACAGTTCCCGGTTAAGATGCCTTATCTGTGTGCAGTTAGCAAAGATGTTGAGATGACATATAAAGCTATACGGAATTCAATTGCACCCCCCCCCCTCCTCCCCTCATATCATCCACCTACACTTAAAATGCAGAAATGCAGTTGTACAGTATGCATTACATGAACCCAGTATTTAATTACTAACTGTAGATTTCAACCACAAATTACATAGACAGGACAAGAAAAGATGGCGCTTTTGTAAGATTGGGACATTGCGCATATGTAGGTCCGTAACTGGCGTAGAATTAGGTTCGTAACAGGTATAATTGCAAGGTCTGTTACAATCGTATATCTAGGTCGGTCATTAGCGTATCTTTAGATCTGTATCAAGCCTATCTCTATGTCTATAGCCATCCTACATTTTATTTGCAAACAACAAGCTAGGTCCACTGCACACTGGGTTTAGTAGACGGGCTGGTACATAGTAAATGCAGTACGATTAGAATAGACCGGTAAAAAAAAACTCAATTCCTTTACCTAACCAATGTACGCAAAACAGAGATGATTTGAAAGTTTCTTAGGAACAAAATTTACCCTCAAAACTGTTCTCTGTCCTATCTGTGTATTGTATGGTTTAGATTTTTGGTGTCTCAAGCTCCTAATTAGTATTTCAAACCATATTAGCATATTGTATTATTTGAGTATATTATTATTCTCGACACACCCAATATTACTTTAGTTACCCCTCCAACCATCCTACCCATAGCTAACTACATGTAAATTAGCTTTGTTCAATTTCTTCTTGTTTTTTTAAAGATCCGTAAACGGATTCAAACCATTTTTCGCGTCCCACTTCCTTTAATTTAACTACGACCTTTTTCGATTTCGCAGATTTTTTTGTCCTACGATTCTTGGATTTTCAAATTAAAAAACAAAATCGACTTTTTATGTGGGTTTTACATATTTTGACTGACCATACACCTTCCCTGGGGGTTTTTGATTTGGTCGAAAAACTAAAAAAAAAATTGGACCCTATCGGTTCATCCGATTTAAAGTTGATTTATTCATGCATTTTTTATTTAATGTAAAAAACATCTGACAATTCATCATAAGAATCCACACACACACAGGGCAAAATATATCTGTTGATAAAGCATTTTTATAAGCATAGCTGAATAAACTAAAATTTTACATTATTTATTCTTTTAATTACATAAAATTATTAACCATTTCATAAATATCCGTTTCAACCTTAAAAATTGTACAATTATTAAACTCAAACCTTGATCAATTTTCTCAAGTGATCAATTATTATTAAAACAATGTTATTCACATATTGGAAGCATTTGATTTTTTGCAGATTTGAAATAATGTCTTTTCTGGTCCATGCAGTAGCACCGTAGAGAACACACCGGGACGATTCTCAGCTATCGTTTCAATCACTTTCAATCTCTTAGACGTCAGAGCTCCTAGCGATGACCGCACAGGCCACTCTTCCTCCTGCATTTCCGGTCAACTGGCTTCCTGTATCCCCTCCCTAAAAAAAGAGTAACAATAATGATATATAATATTGCTAAAAATGATAACAGTAATATTAATAATAATGATAATAATAATAATAATAATAATAAAGAAGCGGAAATATAGAAAATGAGACAGCCAAACAAGGAGAGAAGGAAAAAGATAAAAGAATAAGAAGTTGTAAAAGAGAAAGGATGGTGAAAGAATAAGTAATGAGAAGGGTTATAAGAGCTGGAAAATATAAGGCTGAATGGTCGCATCAGAGATAAAAAGGAAAGATGGAGAGGATTGAAAGGGGAAGGAGATTGAAGGAATAAAGGGTAAAAAGAGAAAAGGGTAAAATGAAAAGAATTATGAAGGATGAAAGAAAAAAAAGGATTAAAGGAATTGAGTCTTTGACACAAACTCTGATTTTCTCATCCCTGTATCTTTGAAACCCATGTCGTAGACCTTGATATTTCAATCTATTAATTCTGTCGGATAAAATAATCTAAGTTTCAAATATAAAAGGTTTACACCATTAGGTCCCAAAGATATAGATATTAGAAAATTTGAGTTTGAGGCAAAGATTCAATTTTTTAAATCCCAAAGAAGGAAAAGGACTGAATGGAAAGGAGAAGGAAGTGAGAAATCGAACAGATCGATGAATTTATATAAACAGAATTTTTTTATCTTTGAAAATGTTCTTCCTTAATGTTTCCAAGATCTCCTGAGTGCCGACTAACATCAGTTGGAGCTCCGTGGGATACCTGGATACACAGAGATTAAGTATTTACTCTACTCTACTCTACCTACCTACCTACCTACCTGTCTACGTACCTATACCTACCTACGTACCTATACCTACCTACACATACCTGCCTTCCTGCTTACCTACTTACCTACATACATATTACATACATACATACATACATCACGTAGATTTAACGGTTCTGTCAATATTTCAGAAAGCTGTCACTTCCGATCACAATTTGACCCCTTAATAATTGTTCTTAGATATTTTTTTGTTGGCATATACATTTTGAATGAACAAGTATAAAATAAACAAATCTGTAAGTTTAAAGACGGTTGAGTTATAGACGAAAACACGTGTGATTTCAAATAAAAAAAGCAGGATGCTTCTCTCTCTGGTTAGTTCAGTGTGACATACATACATACATTACATACCTACATACCTACATACCTACATACCTACTTACCTACCTACCTTCAAACCTATACCCATCTAGTACCTAACTAGCTTCCTACCCACCTACCTACCTACCTACCTTTCTATACCTACCTACCTCCTACCTACTTACCTACATACCTCCCCACCTACCTGAAAGGGGTTGAAGTGTCCGCCCATTGATTTGCATCCTTGAGTAGTATCTCCTAGTTGATGAATATGGAATCCATGAAGACCAGGAGCCAAACCAGTCAGATTTCCTGCACATTATTCATTCATTCATCTTTCCGTTAATATATGCATCCTTACTTGTCTTAATCAACATTTATCCTTCAATTGATAATTGATTCAAATTCAATATTCATCAATCCATTCAATGTTCATCAATTCGTTCAATATTCATGCAATTGATTCAATAATCATCAATTCATTCAATATTCATCAATTCATTTAATATTCATTAATTCATAATTCATTCAATTCATAAATTCATTCAATATTCATTTATTCATTCAATATTCTTCAATTCATTCAATATTCATTCACTCATTCATTTTTCATCCACTCATACATTATTCATTCATTATTCAATGTCCATCAATTCGTTCAATGCCCATCAATTCATTCAATATTCATCAATTCATTCAATATTCATCAATTCATTCACTCAATCATTATTCATTTATTATTCAATGTTTATCAATATTATTTTTTCCATGTAATAATTCCTCAATTCATTCAATAGACTCATTTTAAGTAAATATTCACTTTTCATTCAATTTTCTTTCGTTCATTCAAAAATTATCAATTTATTCGATACTCGTTTTTTCATTCAATATTCCTTTATTCATTAAATCTTCGCTAATTAGTTTAACATATTTATTAGTTCATTTTATATTTATTTTTATGAATTACATTTTAATATATTTTATATTATAATTTATCCACTAGATAAAAACTAGCCTGTAATGAGAACCGGTGATGTTGGTCCATTGATCTGGTAGAAGTGGAGAACTCCTTGAACCTTTTCAGAGTCAACTACAGCAACTGCATGATGGTCCAGGTGGGCCTGAATCACATAAAGAAAAATTATTCTTTTGGTCCAACAAAACTATTTTTAAGAAACTATTGTGTACTTTATCATTCTTACTCATTCTAATCATCGTGCTATTAAGTTAAATTAGCTGTACATTATAGAACCGTGCTATAAAGTAGCCATCGTTCTATAATGTGAAATTAGCTGTACTTTATAGCACGTGTGCTATAAAGTTTTGATTGGTTCCCGGATTTTCTCCCAAAAATGTAGGATATTTCCAAAACATTTTTTTCAATTGAAATGAAAATAAAATCAAAATCAACTTTATGTTTTGACTTCTGCTTTGTTTCAAAGCTTATTTGATCTAGAAACAGCCGTTGAAATAAGACAAGTGCACAAACGTTTCATAAAATTACCTATAACACTATTATTTTGGCACAACGTGCTATAAAGTTTTTGGACAGAAATTTTCTCTTTATCGAGAAGGTTCAAGCCCTTTTAGATTTAATTTTGTCCCGAGCTTTTCCAAAAACTTTACAACACTGCGAACCAAAATAACAGTGTTATAAATAGTTAATTAACACAACATTGTCTCTTCAGCAGAACTTATTACAAAAACTGCCGTTGGTTCTTTAACATTAATTAAGGAATGTTATTGTTTAAGAAAAACTGGTTTCTGTTGGGAATTGAGGTCCTTTTTCATCATTGACAAGAAAATCTATATTATACAGGGTCTAAGATAGGTCCCTAAAAATCTTGAAATCTACATATCTTTACTTTTATTGAACTTCAATGTTTTTATGGTCTATATCATGTCATTAAAGGGGTCGTTCATATTTTCTTAGTCGGTAAAAGTAATGTTTTTTTTTTCTGAACCATTTAAAAATTATCGCCAAATTTAATTTTATTTTGTATTCTTAAAAAGTTAATAATTTCGTTTAACCCCAATCATGTGTAAAACTTTTTTGTGTGATTAGTGATTTCGATGTTACGTAAGTTTTTTAATACTTGAGCGCCGGGCAAACTTCAAAGATTGCAAAGTTCCCCTTTAAGAATAAAGGCTGGTTTACGTATCTATTACAGAGCGTATGTTCAGGAACTATACTTTACAGTAGGATAGGATTAGTTCTTGATTAAGGACGGGAATTAAAACTGGATAATGGAAGGGATTAAACAACTCACTTCAGGATTAGGATAGGAGGGTTGAAGAGTAGGAGAACCAGGAGAAGGAAGAGGATAGGAGGTGTGAGGAGTAGGAGAACCAGGAATAGGAAGAGGATAGGAGGTTTGAGGAGAAGGAGGAGGATAGGAGGTTTGAGGAGATGGAGAACCAGGAGAAGGAGGAGGATAGGAGGTTTGAGGAGAAAGAGAACCAGGAGAAGGATGAAAAACAGGAAGAGAAGGTGAATGGTTAGAAGGGGTGTTGGGGGATGGAAAGTGAGAATTAAAATCCTTAAAGTGATCTGAAAAGGGGAAGGATGGCTGGAACACGGAGAAGGTTCTTTGCTCCGGGTACGATGCTTGGTAAGGAGTGGGTTGGTAGTAGTCTGGAGTGGGAGAGTAGGGTTCAGGGTACTCGTGTGAAGGATATAAATCTCTAGGTTCAGGTTGGGGCTTGGAGTAGGTTTGATCAGGTTCGGACGAAAAGGACGGCTCTGTATCCGGATAGGATGAAGAGTAGGAAGGAGAATGGTACTCGTAACTAAATTGAGCTGGCGAGGAACCACCCATTTCGTAACTTACATAGTTGTACGGTCTCATGTACAGTTCGTGTACTGCACTCCTGTACTTTTCTACTTTAGGATTTTTCCTGAAAAAAAATCATTATTTCAATCTTTTTAAAAGTAACCTTACATTTTTCAATTATGTTCTACCTGTAGTATAAAAATCTGCCCTGTGCCGGTTCAGGGGCTCTCTTAAACTTTGGAGGAACCCAACCCGGATATCCGGGTTCTAAAACAAAATCCGGACCTTGAGAAAACTCGGTCGGAGCTTCAAGAATCCGGGAAGATCTGAAATGAAAAATTTGTAGAAATGATTTTGTAATCCGAGCTTACAACATTGTTCCTCTTTTTCTTAAATTTTGTATTTAAATCTAGATTTGATGAGTATTTTTACAGATTTTGACCTAATTAAAAAATATATAACCATTTTCATCGTGCTCCCCCCCCCCTTCTTCAAGTTATCCAGCAATGCTGAATAAAATTCAATCTTGAAAAAATCTACAAAATGTTTGTCAACCCCTTTGTCGGTTTGACAGACGGTGTCCCGTGACGTCGGCTTGACAGACAGATTAGACAGATTTCTTTTTTTGCAAATATTTAATGGCTGCACCGTGCACAGATGGCAATTGTAAATTTTCCGAGCTAAAATACTAAATTTGAAGATTAAAAACGTGNAGAAGAAGAAGGTACAGTCCCATTATTGCTGCTGAAGTCCTAAACAGTTCTTCTTTTAATTTGTTTTTATTTTAAGATATTTATTGCTAAATTCCTGAACAGGTAATACTTAAATAGATTTAACCTGTTCTACGCACAAATGATTTTAGACTCTTTATTTTGTAGATGTATTTGTGAACTGTACGTGCAAATATTTGGGGACGAAACTTTCTTCAATTTTAAACTTTTTTTCTTTTACGTGATAGGTCTTAAGTAAATGACATGAATGCGATAAGATCGGGATGGATGGATTCCTATTTATATGAATTCACCAAAAATGTATTTTCCAACCTTTGCTTAAATGAAAATACGTTAAAATTATTAATATGAGAAAAATGAAAACCGTTTTGTCATTCGATTTTCATGTTTTTGACATGAAGAGTATAAATAAATGTAACGGTGCAAAACATAAAAATAAATTTAAACATCTTGTAATTTCTTCGTCTCCAATCTTTGCATTAGAAATAGTTCATGCAGCTAAATAAAATAAATTAACTTATTCTTAGAAATTGTTAAGCCTGGAACCTTCCTGAGAATTGCCCTAACTGCCTGACTATCTACAGGGGCGTATGAGACCATTTGTGTTGGGGGCCCGGGGGGGTGTACTTTTTGTGCCGCCCCTTGGCAACAATGTGCCCCCCCTAAAAAAAAATTTTTTTGAAAAAATATTGATACCTTATCTAACTATGTAAATTATTCAATCATATACACACTTCCATATTACAAGTGTTAATAAATCATTTATGTAATTTTCTTAAGTGGACTCATCTCACACAATTCCTCTTGATACTGTGGTGTAAGCTTCAATGGGTGAAAAATAGAGATGGAAACGTTTCTTTAAAAATATCATAGAAACGATACATATTGTATAATTATTAATAATGATATCAAAGATATATTTACACTGATTTTAAAATATTTTTATATATGGGTGCAATCCCTAAGGCGCGGGAGCACGCGTGGGGGGGGGGCCGGCCCCCCCCCCTCATACGCCCCTGACTACCTATGCTGTCTACTTCACCATGTTGCGGTGTGTGTGTGTGCGAAGAATTTGCCAAAATAGAAACTATTCGCGGATTTGTACAGGGTGGGTCTCATAGCACAATAGACAATTAAACTTTACATCGAAATTTGTATAAGCTTAAAGGGTAAAAACATAGAAGTGTATTTTAATCAAAAATAAAAAAAAATTAAATTCTAGAAATAATTCATCATTTTTACCATGTACATTTTTACCATGTACATTTTTACCATGTACATTTTTACTATGTACATTTTGTCCGTGCTCAATGGTCATGTTCTTTTAAGGTGTTTATTACAGGGTTCTTGGAGAACAGTTTATAGAAATTAAAATAAAATGTTTTATGTGCAAATTGACACGACAAAAAGGAATTATATCGAAAAAGTCTCCCGAAACCAAACCCCTCCCCCTTCCTACCTTATAAATTGTGTCTTTGCATAAAAGTGACAATGATTTTTATGTGAAATTAATTTTCATGTTCAGAAAATTCTCATATTTTTATGTATTTTTGTTTCCAAACGAATGGAGGCAAAGAATCCTAATTTGCCCCCTTTCCCAGGTATATTTTCACTTCTAATGATCCCACGTCACTATTTAAATAATAATTGCCTGTGTGCATAGGATGAGCATGATATCTGTGGCTCTGCATGATAATAATAATATATTTGATCTCAGGGTTTTGTTTAATCATGACAATGTTGGAGTGAGTGACTGATTCAATTACTAGAGCTAATAAGTGTACACGAACCTACCCGGCGAGAAGGGGGTAAAAGTAACTCAACCCCCCCCCCCCTCTTTCTCTGTAGAAAACAAAACAAAAATAAGAATAACTAACTTTTTTGATAATTACCTCTGAAGAACCATTTTTATGTGAGAAAAAAATATCATCAAATTTTAGTTTCTTTATCCATCAGGACCACATGAGGTAACAGAAAAAAAGATGGATCGAATCGGCTTAGATTAATTACTAGGGGGCCAGTTTACAGATACTTTTAAGCCTAAAAATTTTGCAGAAAAAAAAAGTTTTACCCCATCAAATTTTTCGACAAAAATTCACAGATATATAGTTTTTTAAACATTAAATACTATTATCATTCAAACATGGATTTCAAGTTAAGCTGTACGTTGAATGAAATTTACTACAAATTGTAGTCATACATAAATTTTAAAATTTAGAAAAAGCAGGGAGTCCGACAATTTATTGTTTCCAGTCATTTTTTTTTATGAAAACTCTGTTTAATTGCCAGATAACCCCGTACCCCGTAATGACTTCTATATTTATGCATTCCCAGAAAATATCATAAATAATCATAAACTATGCCTTTTATATTTAATTTTAATCATAAACGCTTATTCATTAATGAAAAAATATCCGCATCCTCATTTTAACCGAAATATCGCAAAAAAACGAGATACTGTGGAATCCTTCCCTCTATCAATGCTTTTGGGATAATTGAAATTGAAACTCTTTGCATATCATGGTTTGAAGGTTAATTTTATTCTTCTTTATTTTTTAAAATCTTGTAAATGCTGTTAGATGATGTGACAGATAAAAAAGTGTATATCTGCAACAAACCGTAACACTAAGCAATGCAACTAAATAAATATAAAGTTCACGGGCATTCTTTTGTAGGAATTCGTAAGCAATGTATTTACTATTTACAGTCAATCTTAAAATAAATAATCTTAGTAAAATTATTTTATACCTAGAGAAAGTTAGATTTTAGAGTGCAATTATCTAAACATATGGTTTCATCTTTCAATAACAATTGGAAATAAAAGAGAAAATTCGTAAGCAATGTATTTACAGTCAATCTTAAAATAAATAATCTTAGTAAAATTATTTTATAACTAGAGAAAGTTAGATTTTAGAGTGGAATTATCTAAACATATGGTTTCCTATCTTACTCCTCTATTTCTTTCAATAACACAAGTGGAAATAAAAGAGAAAATTTCCATGCCATACTTTAAATGTTATTAACTTTGAATAAGTGTTAAATGTATTTTTTTTAAAGTCGTTTGCATAAAACACTAAATACAAGCTCATTGAAAGTTTCTGATTATAATCACTGAATAAAACTCAAAGATCAATGAGTTGATTAATTCATTAATTGATCCTTCCCTTTGTGAATCCATAGTTTGTTATCAATACTTGATCCCTGGACCCCCTGTAGATATATAGACATGGATATAAACCTGACATAAATATCATGTATAGTATATATTTATATATAGATCTATATATCTATATAAACTTGTCAATATCTATCTCAGGGTTCAATGTCGTCAACTTGTAGCTAGGGTGATCCGAAAATATAAAACATTTTGGATAACTTATTTTCAAACATTCATAGTATAATGAACAATGAACAAAATAAATATAATAAATAAAATACACCATATATGATCTTCACAATCTGCTCGATCAAAATGATCTACATAATCGGTTTGATCTATATGATCTACATAATCTGTTTGAACTGTATGATCTGCATATTCTGCTTGATATAAATGATCTACATAATTTGCTTGATCAATATAATCTACATAATCTTCTTGATCTATATGATCTACATAATCTGCTTGATCTATAAGATCTACATAATCTATTTGATCTGTATGATATACATAATCTGCTTCATCAATATGATCTATAACATAATCTGTTTGATTCACGTGATCTACATAATCTGCTTGATCCATATGATATATAATCTGCTTAATCTATATTATCTACATAATCTGCTTGATCAATATAATCTACATAATCTTCTTGATCTATATGATTTACATAATCTATTTGATCTACATGATCTGCATAATCTGCTTGATCTATATGATCTAAATAATCTGTTTGATCAATATAATCTACATAATCTGCTTGATCAATATAATCTACATAATCTGCTTGATCAATATAATCTACATAATCTTCTTGATCTATAAGATCTACATAATCTGCTTGATCTATATGATTTACATAATCTACTTGATCTATATTATCTATATAGATTGATCTACATAATTTTATAGAATTATGCTTGATCTGATATTGGACCTGCTTGATTAGCTTGATCTATTTGACCTGCTTAATTTGCTTGATATGATACTTGACCTGAGCTGAAAACTTTAGAATGGTGGATATCAGGATTAAGGCTTAAACCACTCTTTTTCTTAATATCCAGTTTAAATATTGCTTGTTCTCCACATGAATTTAAACTCCAGAGAAGCTAATCCATCGGATATCTGGATATTTCATTCTAAAGTTTTCAGCTCAGTAGAGATTGTATTCTCTAGTCCTACTGTAATTATATCTTACCAGTAGAGATTGCATTCTCAAGTCCTACTGTAATCAATCATATCTTACCAGTAGAGATAGCATTCTCAAGTCCTACTGTAATCATATCTTGTCGAATATGTTTGACGATATCAAACTGGGCAGCTTTCACCTAATCCATTAAAGAAAACATCGATTAATTTAACAATTTTTGAATAAAATTACAGTGTGTTCCATTCCATTTAAACAACCTGGAGACGACAAAGTANGTATTTAACCATTTAGCTGATCGAAGCCATGTTCTTTTTTCAGTTTTCTTGGCTGAAATTAACCCTTTCCGGAACTAGGAAATCATTGTTGCATAACAACAATATATCAATTATACCCCCCGCCACGGGCATTATCTGTTTTACTAATTACATTGTTTATTAACCATCAACAACTCATTTACTAATCACTCAGTAATTTTATGATGCATCATAATTAGCACTTTGTAATAATTTCTGCTAGCTAGTTCTGTTCTATCAAAAATCATCACGTAAGCATAAAAACCAGATTATGATTAAATAAAGATATTATATTATTTTTAGCAAAGTAACAAAATAAGGTTTGTGTATTTAGAGAAAAGAAACTTTCGTGGCAATTTCCTTCTTTTTAAAGAAGGATATGCTCGATTTACAACCCTTAAACCTTTTGGAGTCCCGTGGTGAATCGGACATGCCAAAGTATAAAAGTATAAACCTTTTGGAGTCCAGTGGTGATTATGTCTGACGTCTTTTAAAAATTATCTTAAAATCCTTTTAAAGGAATTGAACTCAATGATGTAGACCTTAGATATTTCAAATTATTGGTTTCTGTTGGATCAAATAATCTAAGTTTGAAATATTAAAGTTTCACTTTCACACAATCATGCAAAAGATATAGGGATTAGATCATTTAATTTTTTGTCAAAGACTCAATTCCTTTTCATACAGAGCCTTCTAAACAGAAATGCTACATTTTAAGACAATTCAGACGGAAAAACGTCTCATTTCGGGACAAACATTCTTTCTAAGGAAAAAAAATTCTAAGATAATTTACTAATGCTTTTTAATTTCGTTTCTAAGAAACAGAAATTCTAAGATATTTTACTTAAATTTTAAATTTTACTTAAAGTTTAAATAATTTGAAATCTATCAGCCAGAGTTATTTTATTTCGTTTTTGGTGCAATATCAAAACTTCTAAACATTATGGATGAAAAATGTTCAATTATTTTTTGTTAAACATTAAAATCTATTAAATATACAAAAATGCATGTTTTTATAAAACCTGTAGAATCCATCAATACATTTAAAACTAGTATTTAACAATATGCAACAAAACAAAAACAACAAAAAAAACAAAATAATTTAATTTCTTTTGAATTACGATTTATCTACTGACATGAAAGGGTTTGCGTAAAAAGGCCAAAAAGTTATGAAAATATAAAAACTCACCTGTTTTTGTAATCGATTCACAATCTATGAAAGCATAACACTGGTTGCTTTTCCTATACGTATAAACACAGTGAGTCAAAATAAAGTTGAGACTTGATAATCTACAGTCGTAGTCGTATACAATATACATCAATACAGTGAAGACGACTTTCGATTTCAATTTTGATATATACCAAGGTTTAAACAGCATTAACACACATAAACGTGGAAAAGTTTGAAAGTTGTCAATTAACAGCTTTGTTTCATTCACCTGTAAACTTGTAATTTGAAAAAAAACAACTTAGATATAATGTAACATAAAGAAAAACTTTCGCCAACATTCAGTAAAACTGTTCAACATAATGTACAAATTCAACTTTTATCAAGACTCACTGTCTGTTGTGTGTATCCGCTGTATGGTTGTGAACTACTCTATGTATCAAGTAGAACTGAAGACCGGAGACTCAAACGCCCGGGGTCGGGAGGATAGAAACTCAGGACGGAGCGCCGAGGGAATTAGCACAATGTTCGGTTCAATTTTGCGGGAGTGAAACTCACCGAATTCTTGTGGTTTATGAGCCCTGAACTGAGGGAGCTCAATTCATAAACAATATACTGTCTTATTAAAGCATTTAAGTAATTTCCTCATATTTGAAGTTTCACGTTTTCAGTGACTTGCAAAGATATCAGTAAGCTTTAACATAAAGAAGCTTTATTCTATAAATAGTTGCATCAATTTTCAGGAAAGACTGGGTCGACTTTATAGTGTCACAACGCCTTAATCTTTTATTTCACGTCACAGACTACTTTATCATTTTTGTAGCCTTAAACATGTGCATTTTTTAAAGCTTCAGTGGACATTTTTTTGCATTTTTCCAAGATCATTGAGCTTTAAATATCATAAGATTCTATAATCACAAAAACTCTTCTCACTCGTTTATTTTGGTGAAATGTATTTTTGATATTTTATATTTCTCCCTCTTTTTTGGTCAAATTCAGTTGTTTCCTTAGTCAGTATGATTCACATAACCGCAAACTAATCACAAGTTGAAGGTAAAAATGCTCCATTTACTAATTTTTGACTTTGTAGCTTCTTTAGTTTTGATTTAAGCCACAAGCATGATTTGGGCAAATATATTCCGTTTTACGTTAATATTAGAAACATTTTTATTCTTCTTAATAACTCTTCAATAGGAGAACTTATGATTGAAAATATGTAAGATTTTACTTTAGGTTGACCTCATATATAGACTAATCAATCATAAACTTTCATCTTTTCTTTTTAGCGATATCTTACGTACTCTAGAGTCTAGACCATAGTAAATAAAACTTTAATGGTTAATGAGGGATAAAGCATTACGGAACTGGTTCACAGAACAATTTGTATCATTGGTAAATACAACAAGATAGTTCTATAAGAATTTGTATCATTTGTAAACACAGCATGCAAGATAGTTCTATATATGAATTTGTATCATTGGTAAACAAAACAAGATAGTTCTATATATGAATTTGTATCATTGGTAAACAAAACAATATAGTTCTATAAGAATTTGTATCATTGGTAAACAAAACAAGATAGTTCTATATGAATTTTTATCATTGGTAAACAAAAAAAGATAGTTCTATAAGAATTTGTATCATTGGCAAACTAAATAATATAGTTCTATAAGAATTTGTATCATTGGTAAACAAAACAAAATAGTTCTTTAAGAATTGTACCATTGGTAAACTAAACAAGATAGTTCTATAAGAATTTGTATCATTGGTAAACAAATCAATATTGTTCTATAAGAATTTGTATCATTGGTAAACTAAACAATATAGTTCTATATATGAATTTGTATCATTGGTAAACTAAACAATATAGTTCTATATATGAATTTGTATCATTGGTAATTCTATATATATATATATATATGAATTTGTATAATTGGTAAACAAACCAAGATAGTTCTATATGAATGTGCATCATTGGTAAACTAAACAAGATATTTCTATAAAAATGTGTATCATTGGTGAAATAAACAATATAGTTCTATAAGAATTTGAATCATTGGTAAACTAAACAAGATATTTCTATAAAAATGTGTATCATTGGTAAACTAAACAATATAGTTCTATAAGAATTTGAATCATTGGTAAACTAAACAATATAGTTCTATAAGAATTTGAATCATTGGTAAACTAAACAATATAGTTCTATAAGAATTTGAATCATTGGTAAACTAAACAATATAGTTCTATAAGAATTTGAATCATTGGTAAACTAAACAATNTTGAGATGAGTTAAGATGAGATGAGATGAGTTAAGATGAATTGAGATGAGTTGAGATGAGTTGAGATGAGTTGAGATGAGATGAGATGAGACGAGATGAGTTGAGATGAGTTAAGATGATATGAGTTGAGGTGAGATGAGTTGAAATGAGATGAGATGGGATGAAATGAGATGAGATGCGATGAGTTGAGATGATATTGAGATGAAATGAGTTGAGATGAGTTGAGATGAGATGAGCTGGGATAAGTTGAGTTGAGTTGAGATGAGATGAGCTGAGATGAGTCGAGTTAAGTGGGTATGAGCTGAGATAAGCTGAGATGAGTTGAGTTGAGTTGCTATGAGCTGAGATGGGATGAGTTGAGATAAGATTAGTTGAGTTGAGATGAGTTGAGATAAGATGAGTTAAGATGAGATGCGATGAGTTGAGATGAGTAGAGTTGAGATGAGTTTAGTTGTGATGAGTTAAGTTGAGTTGAGGTGATACTTTTTAGGGTGATTTTACTTCTAACATCCACTTTACCTCTAGCATAAATGTCTACTCTAAGATAAACATCATCTTGAACATCAACATCATTTTTGACATTTACATTTAGCAGCCAGATAAACAAGTTGATCAACATTTTCGAACAATTTCAGACTTCAACATCCATAATATTTGCAACGTTATCATCATCATCATCTAAGATATATTTGGCACCACCTTCTTTGTCCTTGCTGTGTAATGATACGGATATGTAATCTATAAAGATGTAAACCTCAGAGTATGGATTTTTATATAAATATACATAAATATATTTTAGTCATATTTTTGAAATAAATCAAGGCAAAGTTTTTAGAACGGCCAGGTTTTATTTACCTTTGGTTTGAAACAGAAACTTGTATTACAACTCATGTAATATTTTCATTAAAATGGTTCCTAGATTAAAAAAACTCTAGTAAAGGAATAGCGCGAAGCACCCCGAATTATATTTCTACTCCAAGGTTTAGACCTATGGTCTGCTCTAGGTCTGGATCGTGAGGATAGGTTGGCAACCCACTCTCCTCTCCAGATTCAAACACTCCCGGGTTCATTTTATAGAACAACCATAGAGGACCTGTCACAGTAACTAAAGATTGGCGCGTTCGGCTTTTTTATTTCGTTCCTCCAGTTTTAGTTCTTAAAATTATCTTTAATTTTCCATCTATTTTCTTACCGATCGTATCGTAAAAAAAATTCGTTCAGTAAAAAAAACTATTTTTTTTCTTCAAATTTTTCGGAAACATGTTTGTACAGTACGTTTACGATTTAGAAATCAAGATTGTTCCAGCAATTTTAAATCGTTTTAAAAAAGATCGTTTTTTTCAGCTCACTGAACGATCCAAGTCTTTCATCTATCATGTTNGTATAAATGACTCTTTACAATTAATGTAGAAATGTTGTCTTCAAGAAAAAACTGCGTCGCTAGTTGATGAGCTTTAGTGCAGTGCCTCCCACTAATCATAATAATCTTGATATCATAATTAGTTTTGTTCTGCAAAAGCTAAAATAACAATATTTCGAGGATTTATCGTGGTGTCTGGGATGACACCGGAAAACAAATTCGTTGCGCGCTAATTTTTCCTTGTGTTTAAAATTCAAAATGATCGCACAAAATGCGCGGAATTCCGCGCAAATTCAGAGAAAATTGCGGAAAATAGTTTGGTTTCGAAATTTTCGCTTAATTATGCGTTCATAAAATTTGACTTTAGGAGTTTACCTAAAATAAAAAATTAAGCTAACTAAAGAAATTGGCATTTACTAATCTGGTGGGCAAGCAAACGTACACAAATTATACTAAATTCTGAATGCCAAATTTCTCAACATTTTCCCTGCCTTTGTGAAGTACTGCGCCATAATGCAATTTTTCGTGCGAGATTGCGAAAATTTGCGCAAAATAAGTTGTTGTTGTATTATATATCAAAGTATGGCAAAAAAAATATGCATCAAGATATTATTAAATATTGTACAGTGCAATGTTGTTGCAGATCTACACAAACTATACTCTTTCTTAATTCTGTTAATGCATTCGCTACTTCGTTTTTCTTTCAGGTTTTAATGCTAGGAATTGATAAAGTGGTGTTGGAACATTTCATGGAAAGGGCATTTCATAGACAGGACATTTCAAAGATAGGGCACTTCATAATAGACATTTCATAGACAGGACATGACATTTCAAATGATATGACACTTCATAGACAGGACATTTGATAGAAGACTTTTCATGGACAGGGAATTTCATAGATAAGACATTTCATGGATTGGACATTACATAGACGACTTTTCATAGACAGGACATTTCATTGACAAAACATTTCATAGACAGAGAAAAATGTTCATAGATTTCATGCCTGTAAAAATTATTGTCAAGAACAGAGCAATACTAATGTTTTCTACCATTTTTTATCTAAAAAACGGAAAATTTATAAATTCAGAAAGGCGACCTTTCTTTAATAATGAATTAGTTTTTAAATGATGTATAGAAACAAAAATGTAAATAGGAAATAAACTGCGCTGTTTACTAGACGCGGTTTAGTTTTTCAGTTAAGATTAACATAATTGAAATCATGTAGTATTAAAGCTATTATCCTGCTCAGTGTGGGATATATACTTTACATTCTATATTTATTCAGCCATTTGGGTGTCTAGTTCATACAGATTATAGGTGGAGTACGTTTAGGTAGGTAGAGTACAGAATACAGAGTATATAAAGGAGTAGAGAGGAGTAGAGAGGTGTATAAAGGACTACAGAGGAGGAGTATTGAGGAGTATTTGAGGAGTATAGAGAAGTATAGAGGAGTATAGAGGAGTATAGAGGAGTATATAGGAGCATGGAAGAGTATAGAGGAGTATAGAGGAGTAAGAGGAGTATAGAGGAGCATGGAGGAGTACAGAGGAGTATAGAGGAGTATAGAGGAGATAGTATAGAGAAGCCATGGAGGAGTATAGAGGAGTATAGGGGAGTATAAGTAAGTAAGTAAGATTTATAAATCAAGATCATAATACATATCATAATGTGATTAATTTCTCATAAGAATATAATTGAATATATCATGGGTTTTATCACAGAATAAGATAAGGTTATATCTTAAGAAGTTTAATTTTCTCTGCATATAGGGAATAGCAGATTTTCTGTATTTCTCCGTTCTAGCATAGTTGACAGTAAATAGTTCAACGTTCCGTAGCTGGAAGTTGTGAGTGACTGGATCTACCGGGAATAGGGCAGAATGCCTTTTAGATTTCAGACATTTTTTAGCAAAGGATAAACAAAGTTTCTCTCTCCTAAACCTTAAGGTTTCTAGTTCCAGGACGGATAGAGCAGATTGATAATTAACAAATACTGGGCCTAGGGACACCTTCTGAACCCTTTCTAGGTTCTCATCCTGTGCTATGGTTAAAGAGGAACTCCATACTACACAACAGTACTCAAAAATACTACGTATATACGCAATGTAAACTCTAACCAGGGGAGTATAGAGGAGCATAGAGGAGGATAGAGGAGGATAGAGAAGTATAGAAGGGTATAGAGGAGTATAGAGGAGTATAGGGGAGTATAGTGGAGTATATAGAGGAGTATAGTGGAGTATAGAGGAGTATAGGGGAGTATTGGGGAGTATAGAGGAGTATAGGAAAGTATTGGGGAGTATAGAGGAGTATTGGGGAGTATAGAGGAGTATTGGGGAGTATAGGGGAGTATGGAGAAGTGCAGCCATCCAAATAAAGTGTGATGGATCTTATTTCATAATTATATCTTGTTTTTCAAAACCCTAACTAATAATTATTAATAAAAGACATACAATTAATTTGCTTCCCCTTATTTATGTAACATTTTAAACTATCCACTTATTGATTATCTAACATAAAAATCTCCACTTTTTCATGTCAAGAAATGCATCGCATTGAAAGCTTCTCTTCTTTTTCTCCCAGCTCTCATCTCTCTGACAAGAGCCGTCTTGAATAGATGATAATTAAAAACGCTGTTTATTCTCTGTATAAGATATATTGAAGACTTGTCTCGCATATTAGAAGTTTGTGAATAGGTTTCATAGTTTCATGATGAGGGATGATATTCATATATTGGAGATGCATGGAGGATTGGACCGTATATCGGGCAAAGGGAAGATGTAGGGTGTAAAGATGGGCGCGTTCGGCTTTATTTTATTCCGTTCGTTCATCGTTCGTGAACGACCATTTTGTTCGTTTCTTTTTTCGATGGTTTAAAAAAATTTTGGTCGTTCTCAAAATGATCGTTCATTTTCAATTTATTTCATTTTTTTCAAATTCTTTTGTAAAATTCGTTCGTTCGGTAATTTTTTTTTATTTCTCTGAACGATTCAAATCGTTCGTCCATCGTTCACGATTTAGGCCAAGGGATATTAAGGGCTAAGGAGGGAAGAAGGAGAATTAGAAAATTGCAACAAGAAGGTGCTCATACGTCAGAAGGTGGAGGGGAGGGGGGTGTTTTTACTTGAAAAAAATATGTTAATGTTATAAGTTATGGAGACAAATGTCTCTCAAAATATCCCCAAAAGAAAGTTTCATTTTCAAAAACGCTAATTTAATCGGTTCGAGATAAAGTATTTTTTCTTGAAAATTCAAAAATAAACACTTTATTACCAAAAACATGTTTTTAGAGAAATTTGTTTGTATGTTTTGGTGGCAAAGTCCAAAAACTAGTTTATCAAAATCTATTTCTCAAGTCTTTTCTCGTGTTTTTTCTTCAGAAACCTTAATTTCTCTTCTAGGTCATTCAATCACTCCAGTGAGTGTTTTTTTCAAATATTAACCTGATTCTAATATTCAAATATTAACCTGATTATAATTTTCAAATATTAACCTGACTATAATTTTCAAATATTAACCTGATTATAATTTTCAAATATTAACCTTATTATAATTTTCAAATATTAACCTGATTATAATTTTCAAATATTAACCTGACTATAATTTTCAAATATTAACCTGATTATAATTTTCAAATANGTTTACCAACAATAATATTATAATTATATTTATTTATAAATGTTGGATAAACAAAACTAACAAAGAAAGGTTATATTTGTACATTACAAAGGAAAAGGTAAAAATTAGAACGATATCAGAAAAGTTAAAAGATTTTTCTCAAGGAAGTGAGTCTTAGCCTCAAACTCTTCATCTCTGCAACTTAAAATAGTAGATGTTAGATATTTCAAACTAGGCATTCTATTATATCTATATAATAAAGCTTTCCCTCATATATTAATATATTCAAAGAAATGTTAAGATTTATAGTTGTCTCAGTTTTCAAAATCCAAATCTTTTTTTCTTAACAAATTTTTTTATTTAGATCTTTTTTAATTCCACGGACACTTCAGCTTGTAATATGTAAGTTTGATATATCAAAAGTTTACACCATCAGTTTACAAAGATATATGAGTCATCAAATTTGAGCGTGTTGAAAAAACTCAGTTCCTTTGCCCGGCCATTACAGGGCGTTATTTAAAATGAAGCAAATTAAGATATAAAAATGGTTAACATGGTGATAAATCATTTCGAACAAAAAACGAAAAAAATATTAATAAAAGAAAACGAAAGGACGATTCTGATTTACAAAATTAGTGTTTGAGAACTTAAGATTTGGGCATTATTTTACTTCGACTTTTTAAGTTTTGATCTTTCATTCGCCAAATTTGCGAAATAAAAAATAAAATTTTTATTCCAAATAATGTAACAAAATTGTTCTACTTCTATTAATATTTATTATTAATATTTCCAAAACTTAAAAATTATTTTCAGATTTATAAAAATATTCTTTTTTTATTTCGAGTGAATTGTTTCTTATCCTTTAAATTTGTTACTGAAGGCGTCTAATTTAATTATTCCACTCTCTTGATAGGCCATCTCCCTTTCCCTGGACCTTGACCCCCTCCCCCCTCCCCTCCCTCCTCCCCCTCCCCTCTCCTAGTATTTACAAATACTTGGCTATCAGAATACAAGGATTGATTACAGAACAAGGTCTAAAGAAATTGCACTAGAAACAATCATCATATAACCTACCAACCCCCCACGGAGCCCTCACACTCCCTTTCACTCTAGTTATTTCTTGACTTCCTTTCCACCCCCCTCAGGTTTTATGTACAGGGTTACCCACAAAAGTTGATACTGTAAAGACGACCTGAAACTCGTCAAATATGATTATTCCAAGGTTGAACGAAGTCTGCTTGAATATAGTCGTTTAATGGCTAATTAATGATTTGGTAAATTGAGAAACAAGTTAAGATAAGATAAGATAAGATAACGTTTATTGCTAAAATAAATGTATCTGTATACAGATAGAGTTTACAA